>NW_028227277.1:14113540-14156040 GCF_978045245.1 Mus caroli
ATAAATGTGTGTGTATGAATTCCAAAAATAAACCTGTGTTGTCACTTACTAATGTATAGCAAAACAAGTGACAAAAAGGTGTTACAAAACGTCACAGACTACTAAAGCTTTTGATATAAAGGATGATGTTGAATGATGCTAAAAGTTCTTTAGGAATAATATATTTAATGTCAGTGAATGTGGTGTGGCAACTGACAGGTCATCCTACACTGGGACAGCTGCCGAGAGACCTGTGCTCATCAGGTTCTTTACTGAAAGCAACTGGAAATGAGGACCCTAAAGATTAAGGGTGGAGGTAAGGCCACCCTTGAGGAGTTCCTTCTGCAACATCCCGGTGGCTCAGTTGTAAACTCACATTTCTTAATTACCAAGAACCAGAATAAATTAGAACTGAGAATATTAATACCAAACACGACCCAGTGCATACAAGCATTATTTTAGGGATCCTAAAATATCCTAAATCCTTGAGATGACTCTGTGAACAATGACAGAAATGGAACAACAACAACAAAAATATCAAAAGAGTGTCTAAAGCCCATGAGCTTTCTTTGGCTAAAGGGCAGAGATTTGTGCTGGCAGCTTTGAATGAGAAGACTAGCAATGCTTTGTTGTAAGAAAGCAAGAAAGACCACATTTTCATAATCACTACCTTATAGAAAAAAATGCCTCAGATTTGAATAAGCAATTGTTTAATAAGACTACAGAGCAAGCGAAGCAAAAGAATAGCAAACTGAGGTTTATAAGTCTTTAAAGATCAGTTCAGCCTTTGGAAAGGGCATAATGAGCATAATATAAAATATTACGATAATAGACAATATAAGGAATTGTACCACAAGATCAAAATTACGCATAGCATTTCTGTAGAATGCTGGATTGAAGAAGAACAGAACCAACTGCACAATATGTGAGCCAACGAGGATTTGCGACATGAAAGGTAGTTAAGTAGTTCGCATGTTCAATGAGCAAGATCAGATTAGGAAAACTGTGTTCTCTGGGCCTAGCCAAGCCCATTTTGTGGGAGTCTGCTCTTTTTCTCCTCTTAGATGAAATCTTGCACAAGCCTTATGATTTTCCACTCACTTTCAGACAATAAAAAGGCCTCCAGGTTCAATAACAGTTCCATTCATTCCTGTATAACAAAATAAACTCCAGCTTTCATTTAAAGGTAAATCTCCAGGTTAGAATGAATATTCTATATCCACAGTCTTTTATTTTGAGAAAATACAGAAAAGATGAAGGTAGGAAGAGAGTACTAGGGGAGGATTCTAAAGATCATCTGAAGGACAGAGTTCTTGCCCCAAGATCTGTCTCAAGCAGAAAGCTCTGAGAGGATAATTCACTATCCTTTCTTCTTAAAAACAATCTTCTGCAAATTGTATCTTGGGTATTCTAGGTTTCTGGGCAAATGACTTGTATTGTGATTGGGTTACCTCACTCAGGATGATATCCTCGAGATGTATCCGTTTGCTTAAGAATCAAGAGATTCATGTAATTCATGCTTTGCAGCCCTGCCCTTGGGGAGGGTGAGATTAGTAACTGGGCTCAGTTCTTCCTTATAGGATAGCAAGAGCAGGAAACCTCTCCCAGCAATTTTAGCTAAGGAAGGCTCAGCTGACTGGTCACTTGCATTCCAATCCTCTTCTACAATAGACAGTTCCCCTGTCTGTCTGTCTGTCTGTCTGTCTGTCTGTCTGTCTGTCTGTCTGTCTGTCTGTCTGTCTGTCTGTCTGTCTGTCTGTCTGTCTATCCGTGTCTCTCTCTCTCTCTCTCTCTCTTTCTTTCTTTCTTTCTTTCTTTCTTTCTTTCTTTCTTTCTTTCTTTCTTTCTTTCTTCCTTTTTCTTCTTTTTTTTTCTTTGTTTTGTGGGAGGGGGTTTGAGGAATGGATTTCTCAGTATATCCCTGGCTTTTGTTGAGATCAATCTGTAAACCAGGCTGACCTTGAAATAAAAAATCTACCTGCCTCTGCATCCCAAGTTCTGGGATTCAAGGCAAGGACCACCACAGTCTGGCAACCCTAAAACAATTAAACCTCAAACATAAAATGCTATTTTTTTTTTAAATCAAGATCAACAACAAGAACTACAACAAAAATATTAAGAAATACACTAAAAACTAAAAAGGAAAATAAAGCCTAAATTAAACCACTGAACCATAAAATACACTAAGACCCTTATAAAAACAACAACAACAACAGACAAACAAACAAAAAACAAAAACAAGAAAAAAACACTAAAAATACACAGGAAGCCTATAAACCAAACCAAACCAAACCAAACCAAACCAAACCAAACCAAACCAAAACAAAACCTCTAAAACACTCTTCAAAAAACTCTACAAAACCTTACGAAAACCTATAGTCAACTAAAAAAAAATACACAAGGCAAAATGTTCCTAATAACTTTCTTTCTTTCTTTCTTTCTTTCTTTCTTTCTTTCTTTCTTTCTTTCTTTCTTTCTTTCTTTCTTTCTTTTTTTCTTTCTTTCTTTCTTTTTTTCTTTCTTTTTTTCTTCTTTTCTTCCTTTCTTTCTTTCTTGCATTCTTCCTTTCTTAATTTCTTCCTACCTTTCTTCCTACCTTTCTTCCTTCCTTCGTTTCTTTCCTCCTTCCTTCCTTATTTTCTTTCTCTCTCTCTTTCTCTCTCTCTCTTTTCTTTCTTTCTTTCTTTCTTTCTTTCTTTCTTTCTTTCTTTTTTTTTTTTTTTTTGATTTTTTGGAGATTGGTTTCTCTGTGTATCCCTGTCTGTCCTGGATCTCCTTCTGTAGACTAGGCTGGCCTCGAACTCAAAAAGTGACTACCTCCTCCTCACAATTACTGAGATTTAAGGCAAGGGCCACCACTTCCTGGCAACCGTAAAACTCATAAACTCCAATTATAAAACCTTAATATTTATTTAAAAAAAAAAACATCAAATACACATCACGCACAAACACACACATACATACATATGAAGACACATAAATGCAGGGTTTGGTGGCACACGCCTTTGATCCCAGCACTTGGGAGGCAGAGGCAGGCTGGTTTCTGAGTTCGAGGCCAGCCTGGTCTACAGAGTGTATTCCAGGACAGCCAGGTTTATATAGGGATACTCTGTCTCGAAACACACACAAATACACACACAAACACACACACACACACACACACAAACACACACAAACACATAAAACGTAAAAAAATAACCTAAAAAAACAAAAATCCTAACACACAATGAAAAAAAAAAGGAAATCTAAAACCTTAAAAAAACCCCGAGTATCCTTAAAATAAACAAAGAAACAAACAAAAAACAACAACAACAAAAAAAAAAACAACAGCAACAACAAAACCCAAAAAGGAAAAACAGAAAAGAACACTTCAATAGACAAAAATACTGAAAACGAAACCTCTAAAACACTCTTCTTAACACCCTTAAGAAAAACACTAAAATTCTAAAAACCTCAAAAATATACAAGAACTCAAAACTGACTCAAAAATTGATTTTTTTTTTTTTTTTTGGTTTGTTTGTTTGGTTAGTTGGTTTTTCTTGGTTTTTGCTTTTTTGACTTTTTGGAGATTGGGTTTCTCTGTGTTTCTCTCTCTGTACTGGAACCCAATCTATAGAAAATACTAGCCTGGAACTCAGAAACCTAATACCTCTGACTCACAATTACTGAGATTAAAGGCAAGGGCCACCCCTTCCTGCCATTCCTAAAATACTGAAACTTTGAAAATAAAATCTTAAATTAAAAAGAAAAAAGCCTCTAAAATACACACACACAGACATCGACACATACACACAAACACAAACAAATAAACCTAAAAAAAGTGAAATATAAAACTCTAAAAGAAAAAATAAATAAAAAACCCCAAAACAATAAAACACCCAAGAATCTTAAAAAAAAAAAAAATTCCAAAAAAAAAATAACTAAAATATTGAAAACCAAAAAAAATAAAAAACCCTCTAAAAGCTGCTTCAACAAACCCTACAAAACCTTTATAAAAAACAATAACATTGTAAAAAAAAAAAAAACATAACAAAACAAAACAAAACAAACAAACAAAAAAAAACCAGTTAGTCCAAAATGTCCATAAAGTAATTTCTTTCTTTCTTTCTTTCTTTCTTTCTTTCTTTCTTTCTTTCTTTCTTTCTTTCTTTCTTTCTTTCTTTTTCTTTCGTTCTTTGTTTCTTTGTTTCTTTCTTTCTTTATTTGTTTCTTTCTTTCTTTCTTTCTTTTTCTTCCTTCCTTCCTTCCTTTTTCTTCCTTCCTGCCTTCCTTCCTTCCTTCCTTATTTCCTTCCTTCCTTCCCTCTTTTTTTTTCCTTCTCTCTCTCTCACTCTCTCTATGTATTTATCTATTTATCTTTCTCTCTCTCTCTCTCTCTCTCTCACTCGCTCTCTCTCTCTCCTTTTCATTTTCTATACTTTTTAATTTTAAAACTGGGTTTCTCTGTTTATACCTGGCTCTCTGGGAGATCAATCTCAAGACCAGGCTTGCCTCCAACTAAAAGATCCCCTACCAGTTCACCTTAGGGCTATCATTTATATGAAAGGGGCAGCCATTGCCTGCCAACTCTAAAATTATGCACCACCAAAATTAAAATCCTCAATTTTTAAATAAATATCCAAGAATACACCCACAAAAAAAAGAACATAAAGAAATCAATGAAATATTAAAATAAATAAATCCTTGAAGTCTAAATGAAACCTGAAAAGTCCAAAACACACTAAAAATTGAAAAAAAATATGAAAAATACAGAAAAACACTAAAAATACATTCAATACCAAAAACAAAAAAATCCTCTAGAACACTCTTCTTAAAACTCTACAAAACCCTTAAGAAAAACACTATAATTCTAAAAACTTATAAATATACAAGATCCCAAAACTGACCCAAAAACTGTTTGTTTGTTTGTCTGTTTGCTTGTTTTTGGTTTTTTGAGTTTTTGGGGATTGGGTTTCCGGTTTCTCTGTCTGTCATGGAGCACACTCTGTCGAAAATGCTAGCCTCGAACTCAGAAATCACTACCTCTGACTCCCATTTAGTGTGATTAAAGGCAGGGCCACTACTTCCTTGTATTCTTAAAGTACTTCAACTTCAAAAACTAAACCTAAAAATTTAAAAAGGAATAGAAAAAGAAAAAAATATATATACTCTAAAACACACACACAGACATACAGATACACACACACACACACACACACACAAATAAACCTAAAAAAAAAAAGGAAAGATAAAACTGTAAAAAAAAATCTTTTAAAACCCCCAAACACTAAAACACCCTACAATATTAAATAAATAATATAAATAAATAAATAAACAAACAAACAAACAAATTAAAAATACACTAAAATCTCGAAAACAAAAACAAAAACAAAAAACCCAAAAAACAAACAAACAAACAAAAACTCTAAAAGCCTCTTCAACAAATCCTACAAAACCCTTATGAAAAAATAATATTGTAAAAACTAACAAACAAACAAGCAAAACAAAAACAAAAACAAAAAAACAGTTAGACCAAAATGTCCAAAGTTATTTGTTTATTTGTTTATTTGTTTATTTATTCGTTTTTTCTTTCTTTTTCTCTCTCTCTCTTTCTTTCTTTCTTTTTTCTTTTCTTCCTTTCTTCCTTTCTTGCTTTCTTGCTTTCTTCCTTTCTTAATTTCTTCCTTTCTTCCTACCTTCTTTCTTTCCTACTTCTTCCTTCCTTCCTTCCTCCTCTCTCTCTCTCTCTCTGTCTCTCTCTCTGTCTTTTTCTTTCTTTTTGAATTTTTGAGAATGACTTTCTCTGTCTTTTCTGGCCATCCTGGATGTCACTTCATGCAATAAACTAGCCTCCATCTTAAAAATCCCTTAGTTGTTAATCTCTAGGGCTAGGTTTTATAGGCAATGGCCCTCTTTGCCTGGCAACGTTAAAACCATGAAAAACCAAAGTTAAATCTCACAAATTTTAAATAAATATTCAAGAACACACACACACACAATCCCAATGTGAATTAAAATAAAAAAAATAAATAAATAAAAAATAAATTGCTGAAGGGAATATAATACCCCCAAATCTTAAAACACAGTAATATTGTTTAAAAAACTAGAAAAAAAAAATACACTAGACATCTGAAAACAAAAACCCTCAAAAGCACTCTTCTAAAAATCCGGGAAATCAAATGAAGTTAAAGAACTTAAAGAACTATCCTTTCTTTATCTTTCTTTCTTTCTTTCTTTCTTTCTTTCTTTCTTTCTTTTTCTTCCTTCCTTCCTTCCTTCCTTCCTTCCTTCCTTCCTTCCTTCCTTCCTTCCCTCTTTTTTCCTTTTCCTTCTCTCTTTCTCACTCTCTCTTTCTATGTATCTATCTATTTATCTTTTCTCTCTGTCTCTGTCTCTGTCTCTCTGTCTCTCTGTTTCTCTGTCTCTCTCTCTGTCTCTATCTCTCTCTGTCTCTCTCTCTCTCTCTCTCTCTCTCCCTTTTATTTTTTATATTTTTTAATTTTTATAAAATGGGTTTCTCTGTTTATCCCTGGCTCTCTGGGAGATCAATCTCAAGACCAGGATAGCCTCCAAATAAAAGATCCCCTACCAGTTCACCTTATGGCTAGCATTTTTATGAAAGGGGCAGCCATTGCCTGCCAGTTCTAAAATTATGCACCACCAAAATAAAAACCCTCAATTTTTAAATAAATATTCAAGAATACACCCACAAAAAAAGAACATAAAGAAAACAATGAAATATTAAAATGAATAAATCCTTGAAGTCTAAATGAAACCTGAAAATTACAAAACACTAAAAATTAAAAAAAAAAAACAGAAAAAATATGAAAAATACACTAGATCTGAAAACAAAAAAAAAACTCTCTGAAACATCCTTTAAAAACACTTCAAAATCTTAAATAAAACCTCTAAAAATAAAAAAAGTGCACATGAGACCAAAAATGACCCTGTATCACAATTCTTTTTTTTTCCTTTTTTCTTTTTTCTTTCCTTCATTCCTTAGTTCCTTTGATCCTTCCTTCATCCCTCCTTCTCTCTCTTCCTCCCTCTCTCTCTCTTTTTCTTTCTTATTCCTCTCCCCCTTTATCTCTCTCTGTCTATCTCTCTCTCTCTCTGTCTCTGTGTCTGTCTGTCTGTCAGTCTGTCTGTCTCTCTGTCTGTCTCTCTCTCTCTCTCTTTCTCTCTCTTCCTCTGTTTCTTTCATTGATCTATTTGTAATTTCTTGGAGAGTGGGTTTCTCTGTGTATCCCTCACTGTTCTGGAATTTATTCGGAAGACCAAGCTAGCTGCCAACTAAAAAATTTCTCCTCTCTCTCACTTCCTCTGTTTATTTTTATTTTATTTTTTTTTTTTTTGCGTTTTTAGATTGGGATTTTCTGTGTATCTCTTACTGTCCTCCAGATTCCTGTAGAGATCATGCTGAACTCTAAATAATAAAAAAAAAAATCACTTACATCTGCCTCTCAATAGCTGGAATTAAAGGCATGGTCAACACTGACTGGCAAAACCAAAACAATGAAAACACAAATATAAAACCCTAATATTTTTGGAAAAAAAGAAACAACAAAAATTAAAACAAGAATTAGAACAAAAAACCCATAATAAATATACTAAAATGGTAAAAAAAAGTTAATTAAAGTATTCATTAAAACTGAAACACTAAAATACACTAACATCATTAAAAAATAATAATGAAAAACAAAAGTACACAACAAGCTTGAAATACAAGAAACTCTAAATCACTAAAGACTCTACAAGATTTTGAAATACCCTAGAAATCAGAAAAGAGTACACAAGAATCCGAAATATGCCTAAAATATTTATCTATCTATCTATCTATCTATCTATCTATCTATCTATCTATCTATCTATCTATCTATCTATTTATTTATTTATAATTACTTATTTATTTTATACATTCTGTCTTTCTATCTTTCTTCTTTTCTTTCTATCTTTCTTCCTTTCTTTCTTTCTTTCTTTCTTTCTTTCTTTCTTTCTTTCTATCTTTCTTTCTTTATTTCTTTGTTTCCCTTTCCTCCTTCATTCCTAAATTTATCTCTCTGTCTCTCATTATTTTTTGTCTTTGTTTTTTCTTTTTTTCTATCATTTTCTCACTCTCCTCTCATTCCTTCCTTCTTTCTTTCTTCCTTCATCATTGCTTCAATCCTTCTTTCCTTCCTTCTATCCTTCCTTCCTCTCACTCTCTCTCACTCTCTTCCTCTTTCATTCATTTCTTTAATACTTTGTTTCTATCTGTATTACTTTCTCTAAATCTCTCAACAGATATAAATATTTCTAAATGATCCCATGCATCCTATCTGATCACCAGGACAAGGCTGAAGTCAATTAAAGCTTAAATTAAATATCAACCACTTAAATACAATAAAATCATTTTTTAAAAAAATATAGAATACACTAAAAATGCAATAGAAGCTTGAAAAAGAAGAAACTCTAAATCACTTTTCTAAAAATTCTACAAATTCTTTTAAAATACCATGGGAATCTAAAATGAATACACATGAATCCGAAATATCCCTAAAATGATTGCTTTCGTATTTATTTACTTATTTGTTTGTTTGTTTATTTATTTGTTTGTTTGTTTATTCATTCATTCTTTCATTTATTTATTTTAAATAAATTTTTTATATTTTTTAAATTATCTCTTTCTCCCTAAGTTTCTATTTCTGAATCTTACTATCTTTATCCCTTCCTATCTCTCTCTCTCTTTTTCTCTCTTTCTTTTTTCTTTCTTTCTTTCTCTCTCTCTTCCATTCTTTCTTCCTTCCTTTGTTCCTTCCTTGGTTCCTTCCTTCGTTCCTTCCTTCCTTCCTTCCTTCCTTCCTTCCTTCCTTCCTACCATCCTGCCTTCCTTTCTCTCTCCCTCTCTTTCTTTTTTCTTTTTCATTCCTTGGTTTTTTTTTTGTTTCTCTGTGTGTGTGTGTGTGAGAGAGTGTGTGTGTGTATTACTTTCTCTCTCTCTCTCTCTCTGTCTCTCTCCTTTCTCTCACTTCCTCTGTTTATTTTTTTTTGAGTTTTTTAGATTAGATTTTCTGTGTATCTCTTACTGTCCTCCAGATTCCTGTAGATATCATGCTGAACTCTAAATAAAAAAAAATCACTTACATCTGCCTCTCAATAGCTGGAATTAAAGGCATGGTCAACACTGACTGGCAAAACCAAAACAATGAAAACATAATTATAAAACCCTAATATTTTTGGAAAAAAAGAAACAACAAAAATTACAACAAGAATTAGAACAACAACAAAACAATAATAAATATACTAAAATGGTAAAAAAGTTAAAGTATTCATTTAAATTGAAACACTAAAATACACTAACAACATTAAAAAATAATAATAAAAGACAATAAAAGTACACTACAAGCTTGAAATCCAAGAAACTCTAAATCACTAAAGACTCTACAAAACTTTGAAATACCCTAGAAATCAGAAAAGAATACACAAGAATCCGAAATATTTATTTATTTATTTATTTATTTATTTATTTATTTATTTATAATTACTTATTATTTATTTTATACATTCTGTCTTTCTATCTTTCTTCCTTTTTTCTATCTTCCTTCCTTTCTTTGTTTTTTCTTTCTTTCTCTTTCTCTCTTTCTTTCTTCTTTCCTTCCTACCTTCCTTCCTTCCTTCCTTCCTTCCTTCCTTCCTTCCTTCCTTCCTTCCTTCCTATCACACTCTCTCACTCTCTCCGTCTTTTTTTTTCTTTTTCTTTGTTTGTTTGTTCCTTTTTTATTACTTTCTCTCAATTTCTCAACAGATATAAATATTTTGAAATAATCCAATGCATTTCATCTGATCACCCTGTAAAAGGCTGAAGTCAATTAAAGCTTAAATTAAAACCCAAACATTTAAATACACTAAACTCAATAAAAAGAAAAAAAATTAAAAATACAATAGAAGCCTGAAAATAAAGAAACACTAAATCGCTTTTCTAAGAACACAACAAATTTTTTTTTAAATACCATAGAAATCTAAAAAGAATACACATGAAGACAAAATATCCCTAAAACATTTTTTGTTTGTTTGTTCATTGATTTTTAATTAATTTTGTATATTTTATGAATTCTGTCTTTTTAATTATGTTTTATCTGTCTCTTTCTCTTTTTCCCTTCCTTCCTTCCCTCCTTCCTTCCTTCCTTCCTTCCTTCCTTCCTTCCTTCCTTCCTTCCTTCCTTCCTTCCTTTCTCTCTCTCTCTCTCTCTCTCTCTCTCTCTCTCTCTCTTTCTTTCTTTCTTTCTTTCTTTCTCTCTCTTCCATCCTAACTTTCTCCTTCCTTCCATCCTTCCTTTTTTCCATCCATCCTTCCTACCTTCCTTCTTTCCTTCCTTCCTTCCTCTCTATCTCCCTCTCTTTCTTTTTTCTTTTTCTTTCATTGTTTGTTTTTTTTCTTTCTCTCTCTCTTTCTCTCTCTCTCTCTCGATCTGTATGTGTGTGTCTCTCTCTGTGTATCTCTCCCTGTCTCCCTCGTTTTTTTTTGTTTTTTTTTTTTTGAGTTTTATAAACTGGGGTTTTCTGTGTATCTCTTACTGTTCTCCAACTAACTGTACAGTCTATGCTGAACTCTAAGGAAAAAAAAAATCACTTACATCTGCCTCTCAATATTTGGAATTAAAGTCATGGTCAACACTGCCTAGCAAAACCAAAACAATGAAACCCCAAATATAAAATCCTAATATATATTTTTTTTTTTTTTTGGAAAAAAGAGTATACGAAAATTACAACAACAAAACCATAAGAAATACCGTAAAATCCTTCAAAAAATGAAGTCAGTTAAAGCATAAATTAAAACTGAAACCCTAAAATATTCTAACATCATTTAAAAAAAAACAAACAAAACAAAATAGAAAAACAACAAAGAAATATATTAGAAGCCCAAAAACCAAGAAAATCTAAATCACTATACTAAAGTCTCTACAAAACTTTTGAAATACCCTAGAAATCTGAAAAGAATACACAAGAAGCCGAAATATGACTAAGATAATTATTTATTTATTTATTTATCTATTTATTTATGAATAATTACATATTTATTTTATAAATTCTATCTTTCTTGCTTTTTTCTTTCTTTCTTTGCTTTCCTCCTTCCTTTCTTACTTTATCTCTTTGTCTCCCTCTTTCTTTATTTCTTGTCTTTATTTGTTTTTTTTTATTTTTCTATCTTTTCCTCACTCTCCCTTCCTTCCTCTCTTCCTTCTTTCCTTCCTTCCTTCATCCTTACTTCTTTATTTCCCTTCTTCCTTCCTTCCTTCCTTCCTTCCTTCCTTCCTTCCTTCCTTTCTTCCTTTCTTCCTTCGAAATAATCCCATGCATTTCATCTGATCACCCAGGAAAAGGCTGAAGTCAATTAAAGCTTAAATTAAAACCCAAACATTTAAATGAACTAAAATCATTTAAAAAAAAAAAAAACAATAAAAATACAATAGAAGCCTGAAAAAAAAAAAAGAAACTCTAAATCACTTTTCTAAAAACTCTACAAAACCTACAAAACCTTTTAAAATACCATACAAATCTAAAAAGAATACACATGAAGCCGAAATATCGCTAAAACGTTCGTTTGTGTTTTTGTTCATTTTTAATTAATTTTGTATATTTTATAAATTCTGTCTTTTTAGCTATGTTTTTAATCTATGTCTCTATCTCTTTCTTTCTTCCTCTCTTTCTCTCTTCCTCTCTTTTTTCTTCCTCATTCTTTCTTTCTTTATTTCCTTTTCTTTCTTTCTTACCTTCTTTCTTTGTTTCTTTGTTCCTTTCTTTCTTTCTTTCTTTCTTTCTTTCTTTCTTTCTTTTTTTCTTTCTTCCTTCTTTCCTTCCTTCCTTCCTTCCTTTCTTTCTTTCTTTCTTTCTTTCTTTCTTTCTTTCTTTCTTTGTCTCCCCTTTCCGTCCTAACTTTATTCTTCCTCCCTCCCTCCCTCCCTCCCTCCCTCCCTCCCTCCCTCCCTCCCTCCCTTCCTTCCTTCCTTCCTTCCTTCCTTCCTTCCTTCCTTCCTTCCTTCCTTCCACTCTAACTCCCTGTCTTTCTTTTTTTTTCTTTCTTGTTTGTTTGTTTTTTCTTTCTAACTTTCTCTCTCTCTCTCTCTCTCTCTCTCTCTCTCTCTCTCTCTCTCTCTCTCTCTCTTGATCTGTATGTCTCTCTCTCTCTCTCTGTCTTTCTCTCCCTCGGTTTTTTTTTATTTTTTTTATTTTTTTGATTGAGTTTTTCTGTGTATCTCTTACTGTCCTCCAGCTTACTGTAGAGACCATGCTGAACTCTAAGTAAAAAAAAAAAAAATCACTTACATCTACCTCTCAATAGTAGGAATTAAAGGCATGGTCAACAATGCCTGGCAAAACCAAAACAATGAAAACCCAAATATAAAACACTAAATTTTTTTTTTTTTTTTTTTGGAAAAAAGAGAACAACAAAAATTAAAACAACAACAACAAAACCATAATAATACCATAAAAATCCTTCAAAAAGTGAAGTCAGTTAAAGCATAAATTAAAACTGAAACCCTAAAATACACTAACATCTTAAAAAATAACAAACAAAACAAAATAGAACAACAAAAATATACATTAGAAGCCCTAAAACCAAGAAACTCTAAATCACTATACTAAAGTCTGTACAAAACTTTTGAAATACCCTAGAAATCTGAAAAGAATACTCAAGAAGCCGAAATATGCCTAAGATATTTTTATTTATTTATTTATTTATTTATTTATTTATTTATTTATTTATACATTTATTAATATATCTATTTATGTATGAATAATTACATATTTATTTTATAAATTCTGTCTTTCTTCCTTTCTTTATCTCTTTCTTTCTTTCTTTCTTTCTTTCTTTCTTTCTTTCTTTCTTTCTTTCTTTCTTTCTTTCTTTTTCTTTACTCCTTCCTTAATCTCTTTGTCTCCCTCTTTCTTTCTTTCTTTCTTTCTTTCTTTCTTTCTTTCTCTCTTTCTTTCTTTTCTTTATTTGTTTTTTTTTCTATTTTTCCATCTTTTCCTCACTCTCCCTTTCTTCCTCTTCCTTCCTTTCTTCCTCTTCCTTCCTTTCTTCCTTCCTTCCTATCTCTCTCACTCTCTCCGTCTTTTTTTCTTTTTTTTTATTTGTTTGTTTCTTTTTGTATTACTTTCTCTCAATTTCTCAACAGATATAAATATTTCGAAATACTCCGATGCATTTTATTTGATCACCCAGGAAAAGGCTGAAGTCAATTAAAGCTTAAATTCAAACCCAAATATTTAAATTCACTAATATCATTAAAAAAAAAAAACACACTAAAAATACATTAGAAGCCTGAAAAACAAGAAACTCTAAATCACTATTCTAAAAAATCTACAAATTGATTTAAAATACCATAGAAGTCTAAAAAGAATACACATGAAGCTGAAATATCCCTAAAACATTTGTTTATTTTTTGTTCATATATTTTTAATTAATTTTGTATATTTTATAAATTCTGTCTTTTTAGCTATGTTTTTAATCTATGTTTCTTTCTCTCTTTTTTCTTCCTCTCTTTCTCTCTTCATCTCTTTTTTTCTTCCTCTCTTTCTTTCTTTCTTTCTTTCTTTCTTTCTTTATTTCTTTTTCTTTCTTTCCTTCTTTGTTTCTTTGTTTCTTTGTTTCTTTCTTTCTTCCTTTCTTCCTTCCTTTCTTCCTTCCTTTCTTCCTTTCTTTCTTCCTTTCTTTCTTTCTTTCTTTGTCTCCCCTTTCCGTCCTAACTTTATTCTTCCTCCCTCCCTCCCTCCCTCCCTTCCTTCCTTCCTTCCTTCCTTCCTTCCTTCCTTCCTTCCTTCCTTCCTTCCTTCCATCTGTCCTTCCTTCCTTCCTTCTTTCCTTCCTTCCTTCCTTCCTTTTTTCCTTCTTTCCTTCCTCTCTAACTCCCTGTCTTTCTTTTTTTTTTTCTTTCTTGTTTGTTTTTCTTTCTAACTCTCTCTCTCTCTCTCTCTCTCTCTTGATCTGTATGTCTCTCTCTCTCTGTCTCTCTCTCCCTCTCTCCCTAGGTTTTTTTTTTTTTTTGATTTTTTTGATTGAGTTTTTCTGTGTATCTCTTACTGTTCTCCAGCTTACTGTAGAGACCATGCTGAACTCTAAGTAAAAAAAAAAATCATTTACATCTACCTCTCAATAGTAGAAATTAAAGGCATGGTCAACACTGCCTGGCAAAACCAAAGCAATTAAACCCCAAATATAAAACCCTAAATTATTTTTTTTGGAAAAAAGAGAACAACAAAAATTAAAACAACAACAACAAAACCATAATAATACCATAAAATCCTTCAAAAATGAAGTCAGTTAAGGCATAAATTAAAACTGAAACCCTAAAATACACTAACATCTTAAAAAATAACAATCAAAACAAAATAGAACAACAAAAAAATACATTAGAAGCCCTAAAACCAAGAAACTCAAAATCACTATACTAAAGTCTGTACAAAACTTTTGAAATACCCTAGAAATCTGAAAAGAATACTCAAGAAGCCGAAATATGCCTAAGATATTTTATTTATTTATTTATTTATTTATTTATTTATTTATTTATTTATTTATTTATACATTTATTTATACATTTATTTATATATCTACTTATGTATGAATAATTACATATTTATTTTATAAATTCTGTCTTTCTTTCTTCCTTTCTTCCTTTCTTTCTCTCTCTCTCTTTCTTTCTTTCTTTCTTTCTTTCTTTTCTTTATTTGTTTTTTTTCTATTTTTCCATCTTTTCCTCACTCTCCCTTTCTTCCTCTTCCTTCCTTTCTTCCTCTTCCTTCCTCCTTCCTTCCTTCCTTCCTTCCTTCCTATCACTCTCTCTCACTCTCTCCATCTTTTTTTCTTTTTATTTCTTTGTTTCTTTTTGTATTACTTTCTCTCAATTTCTCAACAGATATAAATATTTCGAAATACTCCCATGCATTTTATTTGATCACCCAGGAAAAGGCTGAAGTCAATTAAAGCTTAAATTCAAACCCAAATATTTAAATGCACTAAAATCATTAAAAAAAAAAAAACACTAAAAATACATTAGAAGCCTGAAAAACAAGAAACTCTAAATCACTATTCTAAAAACTCTTCAAATTGATTTAAAATACCATAGAAATCTAAAAAGAATACACATGAAGCTGAAATATCCCTAAAACATTTGTTTACTTTTTTTCATATATTTTTAATTAATTTTGTATATTTTATAAATGCTGTCTTTTTCCTGATGTTTTTATCTCTGTCTCTTTCTTTCTTTCTCCCTTTCTTTCTTTCTTTCTTTCTTTCTTTCTTTCTTTCTTTCTTTCTTTCTTTCTTTCTTTCTTTCTTTCTTTCTTTCTTTCTTCCTTCCTTCCTTCCTTCCTTCCTTCCTTCCTTCCTTCCTTCCTTCTTTCTTTCTTTCTTTCTTTCTTTCTTTCTTTCTTTCTTTCTTTCTTTCTTTCTTTCTTTCTTCTTCTTTCTTTCTATCTCTCTTTCTTGCTTGTATTTTGGAGATTGGGATTCCCTGTGTATACCCTGGAGGGCCTAAAAATCACTCTTTACATGAGGCTGGCCTTCAATTAGGAAATCCACCTTCCTCTGCCTACCAAATGTGGGATTGAAGGCATGGATCATCACTGCCTGGCAACACTACAACTCTTAAATCCCCAAATAATAACCCTAAAAATTTTTAAGCAAATATTTAAAATCACACACACAACACACACACAATCAAATAAACCAGTAAAACATTAAAAAAAAATAACTAAACCCTAATAAGAACCGAAATTCAAGAAAAAATGTTAAAATTCATAATAAACAAAAAAAAACTATAAAAATATACTAAAACACTTAAAACCAAAAATCTCTAAAACACTATTCTAAAAATCTTACAAAACCCATAAAAAAAACTCTAAAATTCTTAAAAGTATAAATATATATATATACATATTTAAGAATGCAAAATATTCCTTATTTTTTCCTTATATTTTTTTTCTTTGATTTTATGTAGACAGGGTTTCTCTATGTATTCCTGGCTGTCCTGGAACTTACACGAGACTAGCCTGACAATGAACTCAGAAATCCAAGACCTCTGCCTCTAAAGTTCTTGAATAAAAGGCATGGGATACCTCAAACTGGAAACCCTAAAATTTTTAATCTAGAAAATAAAACCTTAACATTTTTAAAAATACTTATGAACACACACACACACATACACAAACACGTACTAAAACACTAAAATATAACAGTAAATCCAAAAAAACCCTCCATAATCTTAAAAGACACTATTCATACAAAAAATAAAAAATAAAAGACCCTTCTAAAAACCCTTAAAACGCTTTCAAAATTCCAAAAATTTCCATAGAGTAACTTCCTTATGTACAGTATTTCTTTCATTTTTTTCTTTTTTCTTTTTTTCTTTCTCTTTGTTTGTTTGTTTGTTTGTTTGTTTGTTTGTTTGTTTCTTTCTTTCTTTCTTTCTTTCTTTCTTTCTTTCTCTCTGTTTCTTTCTTTCTCCCTTTGTCTCTCTCTCTTTTTCTTTCTCTCTTTCTTTCTTTCTTTCTTTCTTTCTTTCTTTCTTTCTTTCTTTCTTTTTTCTTTCTTCTTTCTCTTTGTCTTTGTTTTTTGTTTCTTCCTAAATTTCTCTCTCACTGTCTCTGTGTCTGTCTCTCTGTCTCTCTGTCTCTCTTTCTCTCTCTGTCTCTCTCTGTCTCTGTCTCTCTGTCTCTCTGACTCACTATTTCTCTGTCTCTCTGTCTCTCTCTGTCTCTCTCTGTGTCTCTCTCTGTCTCTCTCTTTCTCTCTCTCTCTGTCTCTCTCTCTGTCTCTCTCTCTCTCTCTCTCTTGAGTTTCTTTGTGTATCTCTGGTTGACTTCCAGCTCCATGTGGAGGCCTCAAAGAACGCTAATTAAAAAACAAAACAAAACAAAACAAAACAAAAACCTAACTCTGTCTCCCAATTACTGAGATTAAAGAAACGGGTCAACATTGCCTGGCAAACCCAAAACTAGGAAATCTCAAATATAACCCCCTAAATGTTTATAAAAAAATCAAGTACAAAAACAACACCACCAAAAACAAAACCCTAAGCAATACAGTAAAATGCTACAAAAGTCAAGTAAAATCAAACCTAAATTAAACCTTAAACCCAAAAATACACTAAAATCATTAAAAAGAAAAAGAAAAAACACTAAAGATACACTAGAAGCCTGAACAAAGACAAGGACCAAACCCAAAGAAATACATTAAAATGGTAACAAAATAAAGTAAAATAAAGCCTAAATGAAATCCCAAATCGGTAAATACACTAAAATCATTTAAAAAAAAATATGTGTATACCCTGGCAACATGGAAATCACTCTGTAGTCCAGGCTGCCCTAGAAATCAGAAATCTACCTGCCTCTGCCTAACCAAGTGTGGGATTGAAGGCATGGATCACCACTGCCTGGCAAAATTAAAACATTTAAACCCAAAAAATATAAACATAAATATTTTGTAAAAACATTCAAGAACACAAATACACAAAATAGGAAAACGTTAAGAAAATGAAATAAAGCCCAATAAGAATGAAAATCAAGAAAAAAATCCTAAATTCTTAATAAACAAAGAAAAAAATTAGTATACATATATTAAAATTCTTAACACCAAAAATCTCTAAAACGCGAAAAAAAAAAAACTACAAAACTCATAAAAAAACTAAAATTATATATATTTATTTATTTAGGTTTATGTTATGTTTATGTTTATATTCATATTTATATATTCAAGAATCTAAAAATGATTCTAACCCCCCCCCTTAAAAAATTCTCTTTGTATTCCTGTCTATCCTGAAACCATGCAGACTAGTCTGACCATTAACTCAGAAATCCAAGACCTCTGCTTATAAAGTTCTGGGATAAAACAGATGGGTCACCACACACTGGCAAAAATAAATTTTTATACTACAAAATAAAACCATACATTTTTGAAAAATACTCAAGAACTGACAAACAGACAGACAGGCAGACAGACAGTCAGTCAGACAGACAGACAGACACACACACACACAAACACACACATATACACTCATACAAAATAGTAAAACCTTAAAATATAACCGTAAAAAAAAAAAAAAAAAAAAAAAAAAAAAAACACTCTAAAACCTATTAAAAGACACTAAATATAAACTAAAATCAAAAAAATCCAAAAAAATAAAAACTATAAAACAGTCATCTAAGATCTCTAAAAACGTTTTTCAAAAAATTCTAATATTCATAAAAAAATACTAAAGAACCCAAAAGAATTCCATACCATAAATTTCTTACTTAATCTATTCCTTTTTTTCTTTCTTTCTTTCTTTCTTTCTTTCTTTCTTTCTTTCTTTCTTTCTTTCTTTCTTTCTTTCTTTCTTTCTTCCTTCCTTCCCTCTCTCCCTCCCTCCATCCCTCCCTCATTTCCTCCCTCCCTTCCTCCCTCCTTTCTTTCTTTCTTCTTTCTTTTTTTGAATTTTTGTTTCTCTCTCTCTCTCTCTCTCTCTCTCTCTCTCTCTCTCTTTCTCTCTCTCTCTCTCTCACTCTCTTTGTCCCTCCCTCCCTTCCTCTTTCTCTCCTCTCTCTCTCTGTCTCTCTCTGTCTCTCTCTGTCTCTCTCTGTCTCTCTGTCTTTGAGTTTTGGACACTGCGTTTCTCTGTGTATCAATGGCTGTCTTCTATCTCCCTGTGGAGACCTTGCTGAACTCAACTTTAAAAAAAAAAAAAAAAAAGCACCTAACTTTGTCTCCGAATTGATGGGATTAAAGTCATGGACCAACTTTGCCAGGCAATCCCAAATGATCAAATCACAAATATAAAACCTTTAATGTTTTTTTAGAAAAAAATCAAGTCCAAAACAACAACTGTAGTCTCCTGTCCCCAAGCCTGAAACCTGCATGCTCAGTGGTGGAGTGTGCTGCTCAATTGTTCTACCTAGCCCACTGCTGGAGCTTGCTGATTTGCTCTTCCAAAGCTGTCACGTGGTCACCCTGCTACTGGACCCCAAGATTATTATTTGTCAGGAATTGGGCCCCCTTCCCCTTCTCCATAACTGCGTGCAGAATAGTAAAATTGAGCTTTAATCAGGATGACTGTCTTAGGTCCATTTTTATCTCATACTCTCTAGCCCTTCTTCTCTTCCAGGTTATTAAGGTGACTTTCCAGCCTAGAACCCACACAAATGGTCATGTGGGTGGAGACAACATTTGGCGAACAAACACAGGACTGAGAAATGGCAGGGGACATTTGGAAGAAGCACTGCTGGTTTGGATCTCCATAAAAGAAGAAAATAATTAAAGGAAATTCATACCAGAGAAGATTGGTATGGGCTAAGTTGAAACAGGATTAACCCAAATGCTAATTCACTTAGTTTCAGCAGTGAAGTTTATCAGGGACTAGGAACTGTTAGGCGATTAGACATAGCTCCCAGAAGCTACATTTTTAGGCATTAGAAAAGAAAGGATTTATTAAAAAGGATATTAATGATCAGGTGGAAAAACCACAGTCCAAAAAAAATAAAAAATAAAAAATAAAACTGCATCATGAGGAGGGAGGAAAATGTCCTAAAAAGCACAGTTAATTTCAGGAGTGCCATGCTTTGTTCTCTCTGGGTCTTATAACAAAAGTACTCTGGCCCCTTTTTTTTGTTGTCTAATGTCTGGTGCACCAATCTGTTCTCAGGTTCAATTCATGTATGTTTGTGTCCAGTCTGTATTAATGAATGTTCTATGTTTTATGTTGGATAATAAAGATGGTATAAAAAATTTTATCTGCAAAGCCAAGAGCTGCCACGTGCCTCAACCAGGAATTAGTCATATGGCAGGAGAGTCCCTGCTGGAAAACTGTTCATTTTAGAAAAAAAGGGCGAGTCTACAATCTCTTAGTTTCAGGGTAAAAAAGCTGATAAATGGTTCGTGATTAATGAATTTGACAAATTATAAAGTGCCCTTTATTCTATGATTGTAGCTACAAAAATTAATATTCTCTGATTGGTCTAAAGTAACTGCTTCATTTGGTGCTTTTTTATTGGAAATGTGTTCTGTGTGTTTTCACAATCAGCTCAAAAGTTGTTGGTTAAGATTAATAATTGTTACATTGCTACAGATAGTCTTAAATTTCATAACTCAACTTCAGAGTTCTTCTAACATGTGACATAAGGAAGACCAAGAGACAGGGTCTCTAAAGATATTTCTAGTTTAAATATTAATGAATGTGGTTTCTATTCTAAAAACTAAAATTTAAGATAAGGTTTAAAGCAATGCCTCTTTATTAAAGCAGTAAAGCTTTAATAAAGAATACCTATTCATAGGTATTAATACCTATATTCATAGGTATTAATTGGCAGACAAACTTTGTAATATGATAGTAATGCTTCTAATATTATTGATTTTAAAGATGATAAATTGTTTTAAACGTGGGTTTTGCTTTCCCAAGTTTATAGATATTATCCTAACGTTGCAAAAGAGACTTGAAAATTATGGTTAAAACTGCTAGTGTTCCATTGACTACAGCTTGCAGTTTGATTGCAAATTTAAGATTTTCTACTCACCCATATATTCTTAATTAAGATTATTACAAGAGTAATCATCCTATAATTGTGCTAATACTTCATACAAATCTTAGATAGAGTTATCTAGCTATGTTTGTCTTTATGCACAGTTTAGACCCGCATACAATCAATTTGTGTATAGTTGATGCCTGGCAGAAAACTGCAGATGGGCAATTTTTTCACAACACTAAAGTCAAATAACCTCATTAAAAAATGGGGATCAGAGCTAAACAAAGAATTCTCACCTGAGGAATACCGAATGGCTGAGAAGCACCTGAAAAAATATTCAGCATCCTTAATGATCAGGGAAAAGCAAATCAAAAAAAACCCCGAGAGTCCATCTCACACCAGTCAAAATGGTTGAGATCAAAAATTCAGGTGACAGCAGATGCTGGCAAGGATGTGGAGAAAGAGGAATATTCCTCCATTGTTTTGGAATTGCAAGCTTGTACAACCACTCTGGAAATCAGTCTGGCGGTTTTTAGAAAATTGGACATGATACTACCAGAAGATACTGCAATACCTCTCCTGGGCATATATCCAGAAGGTGTTCCAACTAGTAAGAAAGAAATATGCTCCACTATGTTTATAGCAGCCTTATTTATAATAGCCAGAACCTGGAACGAACCCAGATGCTGCTCAATAGAGGAATGGATACCAAAAATGTGGTACATTTACACAATGGAGTACTACACATCTATTAAAATGAATGAATTTATGAAATTCCTAGGCAAAAGATTGGACCTGGAGGAAATTATCCTGAGTGAGGTAACCCAATCACAAAAGATCTCAAATGATATTTTCTCACTGATAAGTGGATATTAGCCCAGAAACTTAGAATACCATAGATATAAGATACAATTTGCAGAACACATGAAACTCAAGAAGAACGAAGACCAAATTGTGGATACTTTGCCCCTTCTTAGAATTGGGAACAAAACATCCATGGAAAGAGTTACAGAGACAAAGTTTGGAGCTGAGACAAAAGGATGGACCATTTAGTGACTGCCATATCCAGGGATCCATCCCATACTCAGCCTCCAAATGCTGACACCATTGCATACACTAGCAAGATTTTGCTGACAAGACCCTGATATAGCTGTCTCTAGTGAGACTACACTGGGGCCTAGCAAACACAGAAGTGGATGCTCACAGTCAGCTATTGGATGGATCACAGAGCCCCAAATGGATGAACTAGAGAAAATAGGAAAGGAGCTAAAGGGATCTGCAACCCTATACGTGGAACAACATTATGAACTAACAAGTTCCCCGGAGCTCTTACTCTAGCTGCATATGTATCAAAAGATGGCCTAGTCGGCCATCACTGGAAAGAGAGCCCCATTGTTCTTGCAAACTTTATTTGCCCCAGTACAGGGGAATACCAGGGCCATGAATTGGGAGTGGGGGGTAGGGGAGTGGGGGGTAGCAAATAGGGGACTTTTGGGTTAGCATTGGAAATGTAAATGAGGAAAATACCTAATTAAAAAAAAAAGAAAACAAAAAATCCTAGACATACACTAAAACACTGAAAACCTAAAAAGACAAAAACAAACAAAACAAAACAGAACAAAACAAAACTAACAAAACAACAAAAAAACTCTAAAACACTCTTCTAAAAAAACTAAGAACCATTTTAAAAAATCCCTACTATTCTAAAAAAAAAAATAAAAAGAAGTCAAAACTGTCGATAAAATACTGTTATTTTAAAATTTCTTTCTTTTTTTCTTTGTTTCTTTGTTTCGTTCTTTCTTTGTTTCTTTGTTTCTTTTTTCTTTGTTTCTTTCTTTCTTTCTTTGTTTCTTTCTTTCTTTCTTTCTTTCATTCTTTTTCTCTCTTTCCTTCTTTCTTTTCTTTCTTTTTCCTTCCTTCCTCATTCCTTCCTTCCTTTCTCTTTTTCTTCCTTACTTCCTTTCTTTCTTATCTCTCTCTCTCTCTCTCTTAGTTTCTTCCTTTCTTTTCTGTCACTGTTACTTTCTTTTTAACTTCTTTCTCTCTCTGACCTTCCTTTGTTTTTGATTTTTGTTTTTGTTTTTGTTTTTTTTTTTTTGTTGGTTTTTTTTTTTTTTTTTTTTTTTTTAGCTTTTTAGAAAGGGTTTCTCTATGTATCATTGGCTGTCCTGGAATGCACTTTGCAGACCAGACTGACAATGAACTCAGAAATCAAGACCTCTATCACTAAAAAGTTGAGAAAAAACGTGTGGATCACCCCTGACTGGCAACCCTAAAATTCTCAAAACTAAAAATAAAACCTTAAATTTTTTTTAAATCTATTAAAACACATTCACACACAGACACATACAGACACAAATAGTAAAACCATAAAATATAACCCTAAATCAAAAAAAAAAAAAAAACAGACTAAAAAGCTTTAAAAAATACTAAACATACACTAAATCCCTGAAAAATCTAAAAGACAAAAATAAAAAAAAAACAAGAAAACCAATATTCTAAAACACTCTTCTAAAAACAATAAAAACCATTTTTAAAAAATCCCTATTCTAAAAAAAAATGACAATAATGTCGATAAAATATATTTATGTATAAATTTCTTTCTGTTTTCTTTTTTATTTATTTGTTTTGTAAGTTTTTTTCTTTCTTTCTTCCTTTTTTTCTTTCTTTCATTCATTCATTCTTTCTTTCTTTCTTTCTTTCTTTCCTTCTGACTTTCTTTTTGTTTGTTTGTTTGTTTGTTTTCTTTGTGTAAGGCTGGGTTTCTCTCTGTATACCCTTGAAGTCATGGAAATCAGTCTTTAGACCCATCTGGCCTTGATCTCGGATATCCACCTGCCTGTGCCTAACCAAGTGTGTGATTGAAGGCATGGAGAACAATGCAGTGGCAACACTAAAACTTTTAAACCCCCAAAAATATAACCCTAAAAATTAAAAGAAAAAAATATTTAAGTGCAAAGAATCACACACACAAAATCAATAAAACAGTAAAATATTGAAAAATGAAATAAAGACATTTTCACTTTCTTTCTTTCTTTCTTTCTTTCTTTCTTTCTTTCACTCTTTCTTTCTCTCTTTCTTTCTTGTTTGTGTGTGTGTGTGTGTGTGTTTGTGTGTGTGTGTGTTTTGGAGACTAGAATTCTTTGTGTTTACACTGGCAGTCATGGAAATCACTCTGTAGACCAGGAAAGCCTTCAACTTAGAAATCTACCTGCTTCTGCCTACCAAGTGTAAGATTGAAGGCATCGTCACCATTGCCTGGAAACACTAAAACTCTTAAAACTGAAAAATAAGACTAAAAATTAAAACAAAACAAATTAAAACAAAACAAAACAAACAAAAAAAACACAAAAACACAAAACAACAACAACTACAAAAAAAATCAAGAACACACAGACACACACAGAGAAGTAAAACAGCAGATCTTTAAAAAAATGAACTAACCCATAATAAGAACCGAAAATCAAGAAAAAAACCCTAAAATCTTAATAAATTCCCACCATAAGAACTAAACAGATTCTAAAACATTTAAAGCCAAAAATCTCTAAAATGCTGTTCTAAACACCCTACACACACACACACACATTCACATATATATATATATATATATATATATATATATATATATATATATATATACAAACATACATACATATATATACACACATACATATATACACACACACACATATGTATATGTATGTGTATGTATATATATGTATGTGGATGTGTGTGTATGTGTACGTGTATGTGTATATGTTTGTGTATATGTATGTGCTTATATATATGTGTGTGTGTGAGAGAGTATGTATATGTATTTTATATATATTTTTTCTTTTTAGTTTTTGGAGACACCGTTTCTCTATGTATCCTTGGAGGTCCAGAAATTCACTGTGTAGACGAGCCGATAATGAACTCAGAATCCAAGACCTCTGTCTCAAAAGGCTGGTATAAAAGATATGGATCACCACTGTCAGGCAAACTTAAAATCCTTAAACCTCAAAATAAAACCTTATTTTTTTTTTGAAAAATTCTCAAGAACACACACAAGAAAAACCCTAAAATATATCCATAAAGGCCCCCCCAAAAAACTCTCTAAAATATTAAAAAAAGACTAAACATACACTAAAATCCAACAATCAAAAACAAAAACAAAAACTGTACAACAGTTTTGTAAGAATTCTTAAAAAATAAAAATCCTAATATTATAAAAAACATAATAAAAAAGATCTCAAAAATTTCCATACAATAAGTTTCTTACTTACATTCTTTCTTCCATCCTTTCTTCCTTTCTATCTTTCTTCCTACCCTTTCTTTTTTCTTTCTTTCTTTCTTTTTTCTTTCTTTCTTTTTTCTTTCTTTCTTTCTTTCTTTCTTTCTTTCTTTCTTTCTTTCTTTCTTTCTTTTCTGTAATTTTTTCTTTCTTTCTAACTTTCTATCTCTCTCTCACTCACTATCTCTCTCTCTCTCTCTCTCTCTCTCTCTCACTATCTCTCTCTCTCACTATCTCTTTCTCTCTCTCTCTCTCTTTTAAATTTTTTTAAAGTTTTTAGACAGGGGTTCTCTTTGTATCCTTGGCTGTCCTGGAACTCACACTGTAGACTAACCTGACCATGAATTCATAAATCCAAGACCTCTGCCTCTAAAATGCTGGGATAAAAGGGATTGGTCACCACAGATTGGCAACACTAAAATTCTTAAACTACAAAATAAATTTTATTTTATTTTTTAAATATTCAAGAACACACACACAGAGACACACACACAAAATCATAAAACAGTAAAACATTAAAAACATGAACTAAACTCTAATATGGACCAAAAATCAAGAAAAAAATCCTAAAATTCTTAATAAAGAAAGAAAAAAAAAAAAACACTAAACAGATACTAAAAACCTTAAAGAAAAAGATTTTCAAAACGTTGTTCTAAAACCCCAAGAAAACCCAAAAAAAAACCTCTATAGTTCCAAATATATATATATATATATATATATATATATATATATATATATATATATATATATACACACACACATTCAAGAATCCAAGAATGACACTGAATGTCTTCCCTCCCCGCTCCCCCCGAGTTTTTTCTTTCTTTCTTTCTTTCTTTCTTTCTTTCTTTCTTTCTTTCTTTCTTTCTTTCTTTAATTATTTTTTTAGTTTTTGGAGACACGGTTTCTCTGTGTATCCTTGGCTGTCTGGAACTCACTCTGTAGACTGATCATGAACTTGGAAATCCAAGACCTCTGTCTCTAAAGTGCTGGAATAAAACTCATGGGTCATCACTGACAGCAATCCTAAAATCCTTAAACCACCAAAAAACCTAAAATTAAAAAAAAAAATATTCAAGAGCATACACACACACACAAATAGTAAAAACCTAAAATATAAACATAAAGGCCTCCAAAAAAACTCTCTAAAATGATAACAAAACACTAAACATACACTAAAATAAAAAAAAAAAAAACCTAATAATTATACAACGCTCTTCTAAAACCGCTTTAAAAAAATAGTACAAAACAATGCAAAATTTTCCATAAATTAAGTTTCTTACTTACAGTCTTTATTCCTTTCTTGCTTCTTCCTTCCTTCCTTTCTTTCTTCCTTCCTTTCTATCTTTCTTCCTTCCCTTTCTTTCTTTCTTTCTTTCTTTCTTTCTTTCTTTCTTTCTTTCTTTCTTCTTTCCTTCCCTTTTTTCTTACCTTTCTTTCTTCCTTCCCTTTCTTCTTCTCTTTCTTTCTTTCTTTCTTTCTTTCTTTCTTTCTTTCTTTCTTTCTTTCTTTTCTTTCCTTCCTTCTTTCCTTCCTTTCTCTTTTTCTCCCTTCCATAATTTTTCTCATTATTTCTTTTTTCTTCCTTTCTTTCTTTCTTTCTTTCTTTCTTTCTTTCTTTCTTTCTTTCTTTCTTTCTTTCTTTTCTTTCCTTCCTTCTTTCCTTCCTTTCTCTTTTTCTCCCTTCCATAATTTTTCTCATTATTTCTTTTTTCTTCCTTTCTTTCTTTCTTTCTTTCTTTCTTTCTTTCTTTCTTTCTTTCTTTCCTTCCTTCCTTCCTTCCTTCCTTCCCTTCTTCCTTTCTCTTTTTAATTCCTTCCTTACTTTGTCTCTTTCTGTCTTTTTTCTTCCTTCTATTCTTTTATTTCTCTTTCTTTCTTTCTTTCTTTCTTTCTTTCTTTCTTTCTTTCCTTCCTTCCTTCCTTCCTTCCTTCCCTTCTTCCTTTCTCTTTTTAATTCCTTCCTTACTTTGTCTCTTTCTTTCTTTTTTCTTCCTTCCATTCTTTTATTTCTCTTTCTTTCTTTTCTGTAATTTTTTCTTTCTTTCTTTCTTTCTTTCTTTCTTTCTATCTTTCTCTCTCTCTCTCTATCTATCTCTCTCTCTTTCTCTCTCTCTTAGATTTTTAAAGCTTTTTTGAGTCTTTTACAAAATAAATTTTACTTTTTTTGAAAAATATTCAAGAACACACACACACAAGTAATAAAACCCTAATAAATAAAAGTAAAGCCAAAAAAATAATCCAAAAACATTTTCAAATATTAACCTCCCAAAAAAACCCTATACAACTCTCTTCTAAAAACTCTTTAAAAACTCTAGTATTCATTAAAAAAAAAGAAACAAACACTTTCATACAGTAAATTTCCTACATACAGTATTTCATTCTTTCTTTCTTTCCAAATTTCTTTCCATGTTTCTTTCTTTCTTTAAGCCCGACCATGAACTCAGAAATCCAAGACTCTTTCACTAAAAAGTTGAGATAAAAGGCATGGATCACTCCAGACAGTAGGCGACCCTGAAATTCTCAATCCACAAAATAAGACATTTAAATTTTTTGAAAACTATTCAGGAACATACAGACACACACACACACAGACACACACAGACACACACACAGAAACACACACAGACACAAACATAGATACATACACACACAAATATTAAAACCATAAAATATAAATCTAAAGCAAAAAAAAAAGTCTCCCTAAAATGTTTTTTAAAAAACTAACCATACACAAAACCCTTTAAACGAAAAAAAAAAAAAAAAAGAAAAAAAAAAAAGGAAAAAATATAAGGAAGCCCAATATATGCATAAAGTAATTTGTTTCCTCCTTCCTTCCTTTACTTCATCCTTCCTTCCTTCCTTCCTTCTTTCCTTCTTTCCTTTCTTTCTTTCTTTCTTTCTTTCTTTCTTTCTTTCTTTCTTTCTTTCTTTCTTTCTTTCTTTCTTTCTTTCCTTTTGACTTTTTTCACAATGGGTTTCTCTTTGTATCCCTGCCAATACTGGGCATGCCTCTCTAGAGCATGCTGGCCTCGAACTAAGAAATCCAACACTTATTCCTCTCAAATTCTGGGATATAAGGCATGGGCCACCACAGCCTGGCATTCCTGAAACTCTTTTTTTGGTTGTTTGTTTGGTTGGTTTTTTGTTTGTTTTGTTTTGTTTCGAGACAGGGTTTCTCTGTGTAGCATTGGCTGTCCTGGAACTCACTTTGTAGACCAGAGTGGCATCGAACTCAGAAATCCTCCTGCTTGTGCCTCCCTAGTGGTGGGATTAAAGGCATGTGCCACCATGCCCTGCAACCCTGAAACTCTTATACTGACCAAATAAAACTTAAAAATTTAAAAAGAAAAGAAAAGATAAGAAAACTCAAAAACTAACAGAAAAAACCCTGAAAAACAAAGATAAAAACTTAAAAAACACTTAATAAAACACCCCAAATCCAAAAATACCCTAATATCATTAAAAAAAAAGAACAAACACTAAAAGTGCACTAAAATACTGAAAACCAAAACAAAAAAACAAAACAAAACAAAACAAAACAAAACCGTCTTATAAAAACCCTACAAAAGTCATAACAAAAACACTAATATTATAAATAATAATAATAATAATAATAATAATAATAATAATAATAATAATAAAACAAGGACACAGTATGAACTTATAAGTCTTTTTGTTTTATTTTGGTTTTTTTTTGTTTTTTGTTTGTTTGTTTTGTTTTGTTTTATTTTGTTTTGCTTTGTTTTTGGAGATTGGGTTTCTCTGTGTGTCTCTGGATGTCCTGGACTGCCATCTGTAGACCATGCTGGCCTCGAAATCAAAAATCCTCCTAACTCTGCCTCCCAAGTGCTGGGATTTAATGCATGGGAAACCAATGCCTGGCAATCCTATAACTATAACTATAAAAATAAAACCTAAACATTTCAAAAAATAATAATAGTGAAATACTCGATAAATAAATAAATAAATAAATAAATGAATCCAAATAAAAGATAAACCTTAAAAAATTTTGATAAAAGTCCCCATAATCCTAAAACATCTTAAAATCCAAAAAAAAAAAAAACAAAAAACAAAAAAAAAACACACTAAAAATACAGTAAATTACTGAAAACCAAAAATAAAAATCTAAAACACTCCAAAACTAAAACCATAAACATACACTAAAACCCTGAAATCCAAAAAAATTCTAAAACAATTATCAAAAAGGCCTAAATACCCTTTAAAAAAACGTTAAATTCTAAAAAATAAAAATTAATAAAAAGAAAAAACAATACATAGAAAGCCTGATATGTCCAAAGAGTCATCATCTTTTCTTTCTTTCTTTCTTTCTTTCTTTCTTTCTTTCTTTCTTTCTTTCTTTCTTTCTTTCTTTCTTTTCTTCCTTTCTTTGTGTGTGTTTTTGGAGACTGGGATTCTATGTGTGTACAGTGGTAGTCCCGGAAATCACTCTGTAGACCAGGATGGCCTACAACTCAGGAATACACATGCCTCTGCCTACCAAGTCTTTGATTTAAGGCATGGATCACCACTGTCTCGCAACACTAAAACTCTTAAACCCCAAAAATATATCCCTCTAATTTTTAAAAAATACTCAAGATCACACACACACACACACACACACACACACACACAGAGTCAAATAAAACAGTAAAATATTAAAAAAAATGAACTAAACCCTAATCAGAACCGAAAATCAAGAAAAAATCCTAAAATTCTTAATAAACAAAGAAAAAAAATCACTAAACATATACTAAAATCCTTAAAGCCAAAGTTCTCAAAAACGTTGTTCTAAAACACCAACAAAAGCCTTTAAAAAATACTCTAAAAATCTAAATATATATATACATATCCAAGAATCCAAGAACGACCTGAGTTTTTTTTTTTTTTTTTTTTTAGACTTTTTTTTTTTTCCCAAGTCATTTGAATTGTGCATGTTAAAAACTGCATGGTTGCCAGGCATGGTGGCGCACGCCTTTAATCCCAGCACTGGGGAGGCAGAGGCGGGTGGATTTCTGAGTTTGAGGCCAGCCTGGTCTACAGAGTGAGTTCCAGGATCAGCTAGGACTATACAGAGAAACCCTGTCTCAAAAAACAAAACAAAACAAAACAAACAAACAAAAAAAAAAACACTGCACAGTTACCATCAGCAGTCTTTTGGCAAAATGAACTCTTATTGTGGGTCCAACCAATGCTTCCCCTGCAAAAATCATTGAGTGGTATCCTAATGCAGTTGCTCAACTTGCAATTCGGGGCATTTTTTCTTTCTTTCTTTTTTTTTTTTTTTTTTGAGTTTTTTGCATAATGGGTTTCTCTTTGTATCCCTGCCAATACTGGGCATGCCTCTCTAGAGCATGCTGGCCTCGAAATAAGAAATCCAACACTTATTCCTCTCAAATGCTGAGATATAAGGCATGGGCCTCCACTGCCTGGTAATACTGAAATCTTTTTTTTTTTTTTTTTTTGTTTGGTTGGATTTTTTTTTGTTTTGTTTTGTTTTGTTTTGTTTTGTTTTGTTTTGTTTTGTTTTGTTTTGTTTTGTTTTGTTTTGTTTTGTTTTGTTTTGTTTTGTTTTGTTTTTATTTGAGACAAGGTTTTTCTTTGTAGCCTAGGCTGTCCTGGAACTCACTTTGTAGACCAGGCTGGCCTCAAACTCAGAAATCCTCCTGCTTGTGCCTCCCGAGTGGTGGGATTAAAGGCGTGTGCCACCATGCCCTGCAAACCTGAAACTCTTAAACTCACCAAATAACACTTTAAATTTTAAAAAGAAAAGAAAAGAAAACATAGGAAAACTCATAAACTCACACAAAAATACCCTGAAAAACAAATATAAAACCTTAAAAAACACTTAATAAAACACCCCCAATCCAAAAATACCCTAAAATCATTTTAAAAAAAAGAACAAACACTTAAAGTGCACTGAAATACTGAAAAAAAAAAAAGTCTTATAAAAACCCTACAAAACCTTATTAAAAACACTAAAATTATAAATAAATAAATGAATAATAATAGTAATAATAATAATAATAATAATAATAATAATAATAATAATAATAATAATAATAAACAACAAAGACACAATATGAACTTATAAGTCTATTGGTTTTATTTTGTTTTTTTTGTTTTTTGATTTTTGTTGTTTTGTTTTGTTTTGTTTTGTTTTGTTTTGTTTTGTTTTTAGAGACTGGGTTTTTCTGTGTATCTCTGGCTGTCCTGGACCACAATCTGTAGAACATGCTGGCCTCAAAATCAAAAATCCACCTAACTCTGCCTCCCAAATTCTGGGATTTAATGCATGGGAAACCAATGCCTGGCAATCCTATAACACTTAACTCTAAAAATAAAACCTAAAATTTTCAAAAAATAATAATAGTGAAAAACTCTAAAAATAAATAAATAAATAAATAAATAAATAAATAAATAAATAAATAAATACAAATAAAGATAAACCATAAAATTTTTTTGAAAAAAATCCCCAAAATCCTAAACACCATAAAATTCTAAAAAAAAAAAAAAAAAAACCAAACACTAAAAATACACTAAAGTACTGAAAACCAAAAATAAAAATCTAAAACACTCCAAAACTAAAACCATAAACATACACTAAAACCCTGAATCCAAAAAAAACCTCTAAAACAATAATCAAAAAGGCCTAAATACCCTTTTAAAAAACCTTAAATTCTAAAAAATAAAAAATAAAAAAAAAAAAAAATACATAGAAAGCCTGATATGTCCAAAGAGTCATCATCTTTTCTTCCTTCCTTCCTTTCTTTCTTTCTCTTTCTTTTTTTTCTTTCTTTCTTTCTTTCTTTCTTTCTTTCTTTCTTTCTTTCTTTCTTTCTTTCTTCCTTTCTTTCTTTCTTTCTTTCTTCCTTTCTTCCTTTCTTTGTGTGTGTTTTTGGAGACTGGGATTCTATGTGTATACCCTGGTAGTCCCGGAAATCACTACTTAGACCAGGATGGCCTAAGACTCAGAAATACACCTGCCTCTGCCTTCCAAGTCTGAGATTTAAGGCATGGATCACCACTGCCTGACAACACTATACCTCTTAAACCCCAAAAATATAAAACTTTAATTTTTAAAAAATAATCAAGAACACACACACACACAAACACACACACACACACAGACATACACACACACACACACACACACACGCAAAGAGTCAAATAAAACAGTAAAACATTAAAAAAATGAACTAAACCCTAATAAGAACCGAAAATCAAGAAAAAATCCTAAAATTCTTAATAAACAAAGAAAAAAATATACTAAAAACCTTAAAGCCAAAGTTCTAAAAAACGTTGTTCTAAAACCCCAATAAAAACCGTAAAAAAAAAAAATCTAAAATTCTAAATATATATATATTATTGAGTGGTATCCTAATGCAGTTGCCTCAACTTGGACTTCGGGGGATAAAAGCAGCCATTACTCATTTTGGGAAAGAACCTCCTATTCTAATTGTGCCTTATACCTCTGCTCAAGTTCACATCCTGGCACAACAACTAATGATTGGGCAGAATTGGTTGCCTCCTGTTCAGGACAAATTAATAATCATTATCCAAAACATCCAAATTTACAGTTTGCCTTAAGCCAAGTCATAGTGTTTCCAGTAGTAACAGCCAAATACCCACTTCCAAATAGGGTAGTAGTGTATACAGATGGATCCAAATCTGGCAGAGGTGCATATGTAGTAAATGACCAAGTAACATTTAAACAGTATAATGAGACATCACCCGAGGTTTTAGAGTGTTTGGTGGTTCTAGTAGTCCTTGACACTTTTCCTGGACCACACAATATTGTATCTGATTCCTTATATGTGGTTAATGCAGTTAATACGCTTGAAGTTGATGGCTTAATTAGACCCTCTAGCAAGCTTGCTCATATTTTTCAGCAAATTCAGTCAGCCCTGTTACATAGAATTCATCTTGTGTGTATTACTCATGTTAGTGCTTATTCTGGCCTTCCTAGCCCTATGTCTCATGGAAATGACTTGGCAGACAAAGCCACTAGAATCGTGGCTGCTGCTCTATCTTCACAGGCTTTCATAAACTCTTCCACGTGATGGCTGAAACATTATGCTGCCATTTCACTTTAACCAGGAAGGAAGCAAATGACATTGTCACCCAATGTCAAAACTGTTAATTTCTGCCTACTCCTCATGTAGGGGTAAACCACCGAGGCATCAGGCCATTACAGGTCTGGCAAAGGGATGTCACTCGTATTTCCTCCTTTGGAAGAAATCAATATTTGCATGTTTCCATTGACACCTGCTCTGCTGTTATGTTTGCTACAGCTTTAACAGGTGAGAAAGCCTCTCATGATATACAACACTTTTTAGAAGCATGGAGTGCTTGGGGCAAGCCCACAATCCTTAAAAATGATAATCTGACAGGATATACCTCTGCTAAATTTCAGCAATTTTGTCATCAAATGAATATCACTCAACTGAATGGCCTTCATTATAACCCTCAAGGACAAGGCATGGTGGAATGTGCACACCGTAATCTCAAGTCTTATTTTATAAAACAAAAGGGGGGAGTTGATGAGACTCTGCTCTCACTGCCAAGAGTAGCTGTCTCCATGGCACTCATTACAATTAATTTTTTGAATCTTGACTAGCAAGGTCCCTCTGCAGGCTATCGACACAGCTCAGACCCTGATAGACCAAAGAAAATGGTGAAATGGAAGCAAGTGTTATCTGGTCTGAAGAAAGGCCCAGATCATACTTTGTTAAGATCCAGGGGAGCTGTTTGTGTTTTTCCACAGTGTGAAGACAACCCATTTTGGCTTCCAGAACGACTCACCAGCAAGATAGTAATCAAGGATGGTGTGGAAGATGCTGACCTCCCAAGGACTGCTCCTGATCCTGACAATGCTGAACTTGTCTCAGGTTCCTAGTATGATGGGCAAACAGAGATGGGCCATTCTCTTGACTTTCCCTAAACCAATGCCAGTTCGCCATGATGCTATAGTTTTTCCAAAATTCTTTACTACTAATAAAATATTAGATTTACCATATCTACCCTATGATCCCACCCGAGCATCATTAGGAGAAAATCACTCTTTATTAGAACAGGGTTCTTTATGTCATCAAATTAATGGACCAGGAAAATGTATAAACCTCACAGTCTGAGCCTTGGGGATGTTTAATGTTCACCGAGGATGCTGGGTGAGCACAATCCAAGATACTTCCAAAGCAGATATAACCAGTACATATCAGACCTTACGGCAGGAGGCAATTTGGGTCAATGGTACATTTCCACCACTTAACTTTTCAGACAACGAATGTCCTCCACAACCAAAAATAGCCCTACATTATAGATTGGAAGATGAAGGGCTGATCTTGCCTTGGTCTGATTGTCAATCCTCCGTCACTCGTAGGGCAGATCAGAGTAAAACCTTTTCCTAATCTCCCAACATGATGGCTGACCCAGAGAAGGAATTTATTATGAAAAAGGGACTTTTCATACAGTACTTTAGAATGCATCCCTTTCATAGTGGGTGCTTTGTGGAGTCAATGGCAGTTGTACAGATCTCAATCCTTTGATCTTTATCCAGGGAGGAGCAGTTGGAAAGGCTTCTTTTACTGGCATCTCCAGATTTGCTCAGTATTGGGGAATACATTGACTCCCTGGACTCTTATGGATAAACTAATACCAGCGTAGAGGTCACTGGGTTCAATAAAACTTTGCAAACCAGATTAATTACCCACCTATGCCAGTCTGTGTTTACCCCACTTTCTTGTTTATTCTTTCAAATGATTCATTTGAAGTCTGTTTCAATGATTCTTGTTGGATTTCTCAATGTTGGGATGTAACAAAGGACACCCATGCCATGGTGGCATGCATACCTTGTTGGATCCCTGTTCCAGAGGAAACACCCTCCACCATATCCCTGTTTCGACAAAAAAAGAGATTTTGACATTACTACTGCCATAATTATAGCAATTTCAGCCAGTGCAGCTGCTGCTACAGCTGCAGGGTACATAATGGCTGGTATGGTTCAGTCAGGCACAAAATTAAATCAGCTTTCAGCAGATCTGACTGATGCCATCACTCTCCTAACTTCTGCTAGTACTAAGTTAAACGGAGGGCTGATAAATTTGAATCAGTGCCTTGACCAGGCATAGGAACAGATAGGTGTCCTATACCAGATGGTCCAGTTGGGTTGTGAACGAAAGTTGGGTGCTCTGTGTATTACCATTGTCCAATATGAAAATTTTACTCATGCAGCTAATCTGTCTTGACAGCTTTCCTTGTATCTTGCAGGAAATTGTTCTGAGGGATTCAATGAGAGTCTTGAGGCCCTGAGGGTTGCAGTTTTAAAGATCAACTCAATGCGAGTGGACCTGTAATTGACAGAGGGCCTCTCCTCCGGGATTTCATCTGCATTTTCTTATTTTAAGGAATGTTTAGGGGTAGGCTTATTTGGTGTTGCCACCTGCTGTGGACTTGGGTTCATGCTCTGGTTGTTTTGCAAGCTTAGAACCCAACAAACAAATGACAAGGTTGTGATAGCTCAAGCACTTGCTGCCATTGAGCAAGGGGCCTCCCCCGAAATCTGGCTATCTATGCTCAAAAATTAGTTGACACTGGTGGCTGAACTCTTTTGTAGAGTTTGCCCTAGGTCATTTAGTAGTTAGTGTCACATAGCACTTCGGTATCCAGGGATGGGCAACTTTCCTCATGCACTGATCATCCTAAGACACGGGGCCCAGTTGCAATAGGGTTACCCTATAACGGGAAAGGCTGTGACATTAGAGGAATGACCTAAGACAGGAGCCACAGCGGATGGGCAAAATTACAAAGACCTATTCCAGCCTCATTTTAATAAAATAAAATGAGGGGGAGATGTGGAGAGCTGTGCGGCTAGCAATCTCCATTATAAGATGGTGCTAGCCTCTGCCTAATTAGTAAACAAGCCTTGTGCGCAAGTGCAAGAGTGAACTCATGCCTAGTCACTGCCTATCTCGGGGCGTAATAATGGGTTTATGGGAAAGCAACGAATCAGGAGGTGACAGGCCACATCAGGTGTTGAAAGGCCATGGCTGAGGGATATATAAGCAACGGAATTGGGGTCTTACCTCCTGAAGAAGTAATAAAGCTTTTTGCGGCAGAAGAATCGTGTTGTCAGAGTGTGTTCTTGCTGGAGAGAACAATAGCTTGGGACATTCTGTCTTTCTTTCTTTCTTTCTTTCTTTCTTTCTTTCTTTCTTTCTTTCTTTTTTTTGAGTTTTTAGACAATGGATTTTTCTTTGTATTTCTGCCAAAACTGGACATGCTGGCCATGAACTAAGAAATCCAATACTTCTTCCTCTCAAGTGCTGGGATTTAAGGCATGAACCACCACTGCCTGGCAAACCTGAAATTCTTAAACTCCCGAATTAACACTTAAAATTAAAATAAAAAAAAATAATAAAGAAAAGAAAAGAAAAGGAAAGAAAAGAACAGAAAATAAAAGAAAACTCAAAAACACAAATAAACAAACAAGAAAACAATGAAAAAAAATATAACCTTAAAAAAATACTTAATAAAACACCCCAAATGAAAAAAAAAACAAACCTAAAATCATTAAAAAAAAGAACAAACACTAAAAATGCATTAAAATATTTGAAACCAAAAAAAAAATGTCTAAAACAGTTTTTAAATCCCTACAAAAGCCTTAACAAAAACACTAAAACTATAAATAATAATAATGATGATGATGATTAATATTATTATTAATATATACATACTTAAATATACAGATATACCTATATGTAAATAGTGTTTATATTATACCATATATAATGTATACATCACATAATATATAATGTATACATGACATCATTCATATGCACAAGACACTGAAATGACAGGTACTAAGCTCATATATAAAGTATGTATATATGTATAAATTTATACATATTTTATATATTTCAATTTGAGGTCTTTTAGGGTTTTAGGGTCTCACACACACAAACACACACTCTAAAAGAAACCAAAAACCTTAAAAAAAGAAAACTCTAAAAAAACTTAGAATCTTTAAACAAGGATTCTAAAGATTCTTTTAACAAGATCTTTTTGAAGGACTTTAGGAATATTTTTTTAGGTTTTATTTTATTATTTTTTTAATGCTTTAGGTCTTGCTTTTTGGGGGGTAGTTTAGTGTTTTCTGAGTCTTTTTAGGGTTCCAGAATTTTGATTGTTGTTATTGTTGTTTTGTGGAGGGGGGCTGTTTTATTTTTTGTTTTGTTTTGTTTTATAATTCTTGCAACATTTTTCTTTTTTTTAAGTATTTTATGTTATTTTAGGTCCTATTTTTATTTTTTTTAGAATATTATACTTCTTTATTTTAATTTCTTAAAGCTTCAAGGTTTTCTTTGTATGCTTTTAATGTTTTTAGGGTCTTTTTAGGTTTTTTTTCAAATGATTTTTTAATTTTTTTTTAAGCTTTTAGGTTTTTGTTTGTTTGTTTGTTTGGTTGGTTCTTTTTAATGGTTTCAGGTTCAATTTTCGTTTTAGAGTTTTAGGGTTTTAAGGGTCTTTGAGGTTTTTTTCATAACAATACTTTTAAGGGTTTTATTTTTAGGGATTTAGGATTCTTTTTAGGGTTTCAAGATTTCATTTAGAAGTTTAAGGTTTTGTAGGAATTTTTTTTTTTTATAGGAATTTAGGGTTTTTCTAGAGTTTCAGGGTTTTGATATATTTTTAAGGTTTCTTTTTTTTTTTAATTTAGGATTTTTATAGTTTTAGGAATTCTGGCACAATCTTTTTAGAGTTCTTGATATTTTCAGAGTTGATTTTTTTTAGTGTTTTAGGGCATTTTTTTTAGTTTTTTAAAAAGGATTTTAGGGTGTTTTAGTAATTTAGGGTTCGTTTATGGTTTTTCTAAGAATTTTTTTTTTTAGGTTTTTTTTTTTAGATTTTTGAGCTTTAGTTTTACAGCTTTTTAGGTTTCTAGAACGATCATTTTTAACATTATATGGTTTTTTTAAGGTTAAGGATTTTTTGTGTCTTTTTAGGGTTCTAGAGATTTTTTATTATTATTATTTTAAGTTGTTTAAGGGTTATTAAAAAAAATAGAATTTTTGAGGGTTTTTTACGTTTTTAAAAATTTTTTATTAAGGATTTTATTTTTATTTCATTTTATGCTTTTATTTTATTTTCTTAAGGATTCTTTCCTTTAAAAGATGATTTTAGGATTTTTCTCAGTGTTTTGGGCAATTTTTTAATGCCATAGGGTCTTTTATATGGTTTTATAATTTTGGGGGTCTTTTTAGGGTTCTTGAGGTTTTGTTGAATTTTAGGGCAATTTTAGGGGTTTAGAATTTTGTGGGTCTTATTCGAGTTCTTGCTTTTTTTTTTTTTTTTTTGAATTGTAGTTTTTTTATTTTAAAAAGTGTTTATTAATTATTTTAGGGTTGCGGGGCAGTGACGGCCCGTACATTTAATCCCAGAACTTGGGACGCAGAAGCAGACAGATTTCTGAATTTGAGGCCAGCCTGGACTTGAGAGTGAGTTCCAGGAAAGCTAGAGCTACACAAAGAAACAGTCTCCAAAAACAAAAACAAAAACAAAAACAAAACAAAACAAAAAAAGTATTTTAGGGTTTTTTTTTTGTTTTGTTTTGTTTTGTTTTGTTTTGCTTTATTTTATTTCTATTCTTTTTGTTTTTGTTTTTAGCATTTTAGGGATCTTTTGGTGTTTGTTTAAAGAACCTAAGGTTTTTCTGGATTTTCTTTCTTTTTTATTTATTTATTTATTATTTATTTATTTATTTATTTATTTATTTATTTATTTATTTAGGTTTTAGGTTAATTTTAGGGTGTTTTAATTATTTTAGATATTTTAGGGTTTTGAGGGTGATTTTTGAAGTCCTTAGGGTTTTTATTTAGGGTTTTTAGGTTTTTTATGGTTTTAAAAAATTTTGGCCATCAGAGGAAAGAGAGACCCATTGGTCTTGCAAACTTTACATGCCTCAGTACAGGGGAATGCCAGGGCCAAGAGGTGGGAGTGGGTGGGTAGGGGACTGGGGGGGGGAGGGTATGTGAGATATTTGGTATAGCATTTGAAATGTTAATGAAGAAAATACCTAATTTAAAAAAAAGTATTAAGAACTATTTGCCACCAAAAAAAAAAAAAAAACAAAAAACAAAAAAAAATAAAAATTGGGGTCTTATTGTGTTTTAGGGTCTTAGGTGTTTTTGAGGTTCAATTTTATGTTTTTTTTTTTTTGAAGTTTCTTGATTTCTTTAAATTTTAAGGAATTTTAGGTTTCTTTAGGGTTTTTAAAGGATTTTAGGAATTTTTTAGGTTTTATTATTATTATTTTTTAAAGGATTTATTTTTTTGTTGTTGTTTTTTGTTTTTTGTTGATTTTTTTTTTTTTTTTTTTTTAGCGTTTTTGGGTTTCTTGGTCTTTGTAGTGTTTTTTGTTGTTGTTTTAGAATTTTGGGATATTTTGATAGGGTTTTAGGTCCTTTTAGGTTCTTTTTTTTTAATAATTTTATAGTTTTTTTTTTTTTTAAGGGTTTTTGTTGATTTTTTAAAACATCAAGGTTTTCTCTTTTAGGTTTTTAGGGTCTTTTCAGGTTCTTTTAAAGGACTTTTCTTAATTTTTTTTTTTTAAGTCTTGAGGGATTTTTTTTAATAGTTTCAGGACCATTTTTAAGGTTTTATGGGTTTTTTTTTTATCTTGTTAGGATTTTTGAGTATTTTTAAAGAATTTTGAGGGTTTTTTTAGGGGCTTATGGTTCTTTTTAGGGTTTCATGTTCTTAATTAGTGTTTTAAGATTTTTTTATTTTATTTTATTTTTTTTTACAAATATTTAGGGATTTTATTGAGGGGAGTTCATGGTTTAGGTGTAGCCAAGCATACACAGAGAAACCCAGTCTCAAAAAAAAAAAAAAAAATTCTATGATTATTTTTGTGTTCATGTTTTTTTAGAATTTAAGGAAGAAAGAATGAAAAGAATTTTAGGGACATTTTTTGGCTTTTGATCTATGTTTTTAGAATTTTAGTTTTTTTATTTTTATTTTTTTGTTTTGTTTTTTTTTTGTTTGTTTTGTTTTTTTTTAAGGAATTTAGTGTTTTTAGAAGAGTTTTTGTTGTTTTGCTTGAATATTTTTTTTTTTTTAATTTTAGGGTTTTAATATTGGTGTTTCATTGTTTTATGGTTGCCAGAAATGGTGGCAGAGTGACTTTCAGGAAAGCCAGGGATACACAGAGAAACCCAGTCTCATAAACGAAAAAACGAAAAAAAAAAAAAAAAAAAAGAAGAAGAAGAAAGGAAGAAAGAAAAGAGTTTCAGTGTAATTTTGTTGAGTGTTTAGAGTTTTGTTTTGTTTTGTTTTTCACGGTTTTAGTGTATATTAGTGGTTTTTCTTTCTGTTTTTTGTTTTTGTTTTTAATTTTCTTTTAATGGGTTTTAAGGTGTTTTGGGTTGGTTTTTTTTTTTTTTTTTTTTTTTTTTTTTTTTTAGGCTTTATGGGTTCCTTTTTAGGGTTTTACAAAACTTTTTTTAGGTTTTTTTTTTTTGTTTTGTTTTTGTTTTTGTTTTTGTTTTTTATTTTTGTTTTTGAAAAGACTTTTTGAAAATTTTAGAGTTTTATTTTGCAGTTTATGAGTTTTACTCTTGTCAGACAGTGGTGGTGCATGCCTTTAATCCCATACTTGAGAGAGAGAGGCTGAGGTATTGGATTTCTGAGTTTGAGGTCAGCCTGGTTTACAAAGTGTGTTCCGGGACAGCCACACTGAAATACTGTCTCAAAAAACAAAAACAAACAAACAAACAAAAAGTTGTATATTTTTGTGTTCATGTTTTTTTAGAATTTAAGGTTTTTTAAAATGGTTTTGTAGGGTTATAGAAGAATGCTTTTGAGGTACTTTGGTATTCAGAGTTTTAGTATATGTTTAGAGTTTATTCTATATTTTTGAAAGGATGTTAGGGCCTTTTAGTGATTTTTGGTTCTTAATAGGTTTAAGTGATTTTTTTAAAGCATTTTAGTGTTTTATTTAGGGTTTGAGTGTGTTCTTGAGTTTTGTTTTATTTTTTTCATTTTAGGTTTGTATATTTTGAGTTTAAGAGCTTTAGAGTTGTCAGCCAATTTTTTTTTTTTTTTTTTTTTTTTGGCTTTAAAAACCATTTTAGTGTGTTTTAGGGTTTTGGGGTTTTATTTAGGTTTTATTATTTATTTATTTATTTATTATTTTAGCACATTTCTGTTCTTAGGTTTTTTGTTGTTGTTGTTGTTGTGGTGGTGGTGGTGGTGGTGGTGGTTCTTGTTCTTCTTCTTCTATTTTTAATTTTAGGGTTTTAATTTTAGGGTTTAAAAGTTTTAGAGTTGCCAGGCAGTGGTGGCCCATGCCTTAAATCCCAATATTTGGGAGGCAGAGGCTGGTGGATTTCCAAGTTTGAGGCCAGCCTCTTCTACAGAAGCAGCTCCAGGACAGGTAGGGATACACAGAGAAACCCAGTCATGAAAGACACACACATACACACACAAAAGTAATAAAGAAGAAAGAAATAAAAAAGAAAGAAAGAAAGAAAGAAAGAAAGAAAGAAGAAAGAAAGAAGAAAGAAAGAAAGAAAGAAAGAAAGAAAGAAAGAAAGAAAGAAAGAAAGAAAGAAAGGAAGGAAGGAAGGAAGAAGGAAAACAAAGAAAGGAAAGACCGAAAGGAAAGACTGAAAGAAAAGTACTTTATGGATATTTTTGGCTTATTGTGTGGTTCTTTTTTTTTAATATTAGTTTTTTTTTTTTTTTTAGGTGTGTTAGGGTTTTAGAAGAGTATTTTAGAATTTTGTTTGGTTTTAAGCATTATAGTGTATGTTTAGAGCTTTTTCTATAATTTTTAAAGGACTTTAGGTTGTTTTAGTGATTTCTGGTTCTTACGAGGTTTAAGGGACTTATTTTTTAGCACTTTACTGTTTTATTTAGTATTTGTGTGTGTGTTCTTGAGTTTTTCTTTTTAATTCGAGGGTTGTATATTGTGAGTTTAAGAGTTTTAGTGTTGCCAGCAACTTAATTTAGAATTTTTAAAATTTAAGGTTTTTATTTAGGGTTTGAAGAATTTTTAGAAGAGTGTTTTAGAGTTTTTTTGGTTGTCAGGCTTTTAGAATATTTTTAGTGTTTTTCCTCATTTTTTAAGGATTTACTTTAGGGTTTGGGGGTTTAATTTAGGCTTTATTTTATTTATTTATTGTTTAGCATTTTACTCTATTTCTTAGGGGTATTTTGTTGTTGTTGTTGTCCTCGATTTTTTTTTTAATTAGGGTTTTATATTTGCAGATTATTATATGGTTGCCAGACAATGGTGGCACATGCTTTAAATCCCAGCAATCGGGAGGCAGATGTAGGTGGACTTTTGAGTTTGAGGCCAGCATAGTATACAGAGGGAGCTGCCGGACAGCCAGAGGTACATAGCTAAACAGAGTCTCCCAAAACTCACAAACTGAAAAACTAAAAAAAAAAAATTTTTTTTAGGGTCTTTTTGTGGTTCTTGTGTATATTTTTTTCCTTTTTTCTTTTTTTTTTTTTTTTTTATTTTTATAATTTTAGTGTTTTTCTTAAGGTTATTTAGAAGATTGATTTAGAGTTTTGATTTTTTTTTTTTTTGTTTTTGTTTTTGTTTTTTGTTTCTTGTCTTTCAGGATTCAAGTGTATTTTTTTGGGTTTTTTTGTTTGTTTGTTTGTTTTTATTTTTATATTTTTTTAATATTTTAGAGTGGTTTAGGTATTTGGGTTTTTTTTTTTTAAGGCTCTACAGTTTTTTTTGTTTTTTGTTTTTTGTTTTTTCCTTTTAGGGTTTTTT
>NW_028227277.1:14163540-14168540 GCF_978045245.1 Mus caroli
CAAAACAAAACAAAAGAAAAAAGAAAAAGAAAAGAAAGAAATGAAACAGTTTTAGTGAAATTGTTGGCTCCTTGTGTATTTTTGTAGAATTTTACGGTCTTTTTAAGAATTAGTAGTGTGTTTAGAAGACTATTGTAGAGTTTTATTGGTTTTAGTGTTTTTTTTTTTTCTGTTTTCTTTCTTTCCTTCTTTCTTTTATTTTTTAAGGGAATTGTGGGTCTCTTCGGTTTTAGGATTGTTTGTTTGTTTGTATGTTTGTTTTTTAGGCTTTGGGGTTTTCTTTTAGTGTTTTACCTTTTATTAGGTTTGTGTGTGTGTGTGTGTGTGTGTGTTGTGTGTGTGTTTGTTTCTGAAAAAAATCTTACGATCTTACATTTGGGGTATAGTATTTTAGTTTTGCCAGGCAGTGGTGGTCCATGCCTTTATTTCCAGTCCTAGGGAGGCAAAGGCAGGTGGGCTTTTAAGTACAAGGCTAGCCTGGTTTCCAGAGTGAGTTCCAGGATAGCCAGGGCTAAACAGAGAAACCAAGTCTCCAAAAACAAAATAAATCAAACCAAAAAAAAAAAAATAGTATAAGGAACATTTTGGGGTATATATATATATTAGCTTTTTAAAGGGTTTTGTAGGGTTTTTATAAGAGTGAAATTCAGTCACAAAAAACAAAATAAAAGAAAACAAAACAAAAACTCAAAGAAAGAAAGAAAGACAGAGAGAGAGAGAGAGAGAGAGAGAGAGAGAGAAAGAAAGAGAGAGAGAGAGAGAGAGAGAGAGAGAGAGAGAGAAAGAAAGAAAGAAAGAAAGAAAGAAAGAAAGAAAGAAAGAAAGAAAGAAAGAAAGAAAAAGAAAGAAAGAAAAGATAAAGACTTTCAGGCTTTCTGTGTACTTTTTTTTATTATTTTTTATTTTTTAGAATTTAAGGTTTTTTAAAAGGGTATTTAGGACTTTTGATGATTGTTTTAGAGTTTTTTTGGTTTTCAGGGTTTTAGTGTATGTTTACTGTTTTTTAAAAAGGATTTTAGAGTTTTTGTTTGTTTGTGTTTGATATTCTTTATGGGATTTCTTTTCTTTTTTTTTTTTTTTTGTATGTTTGTGTGTGTATTCTTGGGTACTTCTTTTTTAATTTTAAAGTTTTACTTTTGGGGTTTAAGAGTTTCACGGTTTCCAGGCAGTGTGGCCCATGCCTTAAATCCCAGCACCTTGTAGAAACAGTTAGGTGGATTTTTGAGTTCAATACCAGCATGGTCTACAGAGGGAGTTCTTGATCAGCCAGAGAAACCCAGTCTAAAAACTCAAAAATATAAACCAACAAACAAAACACATAAAAGGAAAAAAACAAAAAAGTTATAAGATTATTTTTGGGTTGCTTTAAATATTTTTTAGACTTTTAGTGTTTTTGTAAATGGTTTTGTAGGAACTTTTAAAAGAGTGTTTTAGAGTTTAATTTTAGTTTTCAGTATGTTAGTGTATTTTTAGTGTTTTTTTTGTTTTGTTTTTTGTTTGTTTGTTTGTTTTGTTTTGTTTTAGAATTTTATAATGTTTTAGAATTTTGGGGATTTTTTTTCAAAAATTTTTTAAGATTTATCTTTTATTTGTATTTATATATTTATTTGTTTAGTTGTTTATTTATTTATTTATTTACTTATTTATTTATTTTTAGAGTTTTTGGCTATTATTATTATCATTTTAATATTAAGGATTTATTTTTAGAGTTAAGAACTTTAGGGTTACCAGGTAGTGGTGTCCCATGCATTAAATCCCAGCACTTGGGAGGCACAGTTAGGTGGATTTTTGATTTTGAGGCCAGCATAGTCTACAGATGGCGCTTTAGGACAGCCAGAGTTAAACAGAGAAACCCAGTTTCTTAAAACAAAACAAAACAAAATAAAACAAACAAAGAAAAAAAAAAGAGTTTTAAGTTCAATTTGTGTTCTATTATTATTATTATTAGTAGTAGTAGTAGTAGTAGTAGTAGTAATTATTTATAGTTTTATTGTTTTTGTTAAGGCTTTTGTAGGCATTTATTAAACTGTTTTAGACTTTTTTTTTTGTTTCGAGAATTTTAGTGCATTTTTAGTGTTTCTTCTTTTTTTTTTTAATGATTTTAGGGTGTTTTTGGATTTGGGGTGTTTTATTAAGTATTTTTTTTTAGGTTTTATCTTTTTTCTTCAAGTTTTTTATTGTTTGTTTGTTTGTATTTTTGAGTTATCTTTTCTTTCCTTTTCATTTTTTAAAATATTATTTTAAGTGTTAATTCGAGAGTTTAAGTGTTTCAGGTTTGCCAGTCAGTGGTGGTCCATGCCTTAAATCCCAGCACTTGAGAGGAAGAAGTATTGGATTTCTTAGTTCAAGGCCAGCATGCTCTACAGAGGCATGTCCAGTATTGGCAGGGATACAAAGAGAAACCCAATGCCCAAAAAATCAAAAAAAAAATTAAAAAAAAAAAAAAAAACAAGAAAGAAAGAAAGACAGAAAGAAAGACAGAAGAAAGGAAGGAAGGAAGGAAGGAAGGAAGGAAGGAAAGAAAGAATGAAAGAAAGAAAGACAAACAGACAGACAGACAGACAGACAGACAGACAGACAGACAGACAGAAAGAAAGAAAGAAAGAAAGAAAGAAAGAAAGAAAGAAAGAAAGAAAGAATGTTCGAGCTATTGTTCTCGCCAACAAGAACAAACTCAGACAACCGTATTCTTCTGCAGCAAAAAGCTTTATTGCTTCTTCAGGAGGTAAGACTCCGACCCCGTAAAATGGTGTTGCATATATAGCCCTCAGCCATGGCATTTCATCACCTGATGTGGCCTGTCACCTCCTGATTCGTTGCTTTCTTATCACCCCATTATTAGGCCCCGAGATGGGCAGTGACTAGGCATGAGTTCACTCTTGCACTTGCTCACAAGGCTTGTTTACTAATTAGGCACAGCGGAGACCAGCACCATCTTATAATGGCGATTGCTAGCAGCACAGTTCTCTATGTCTTCCCCTTTTTATTTTATTAAAATGAGGCTGGACTAGGTCTGTGTAATTATGCCCATCCGCTGTGGCTCCTGTCTTAGGTCGTTCCTCTAATGTCACAGCCTTTCCCGTCATAGGGTAACACTATCACAACTGGGCCCCTTGTCTTAGGTTGATCTGTGCATGAGGGAAGTTGCCCGTCCCTGGATATTGCAATGCTATGTGACAATAACTACTAAATGACCTAGGGCAAACTCTACAAAAGAGGTCAGCCACCAGTGTCAACTAATTCTTGAGCATAGATAGCCAGAATTCAGGGGAGGCCCCTTGCTCAATGGCAGCAAGTGCTTGAGCTATCACAACCTTGTCATTTGTTTGTTGAGTTCTAAGTTTGCAAACCAGAGCATGAACACATGTCCACAGCAGGTGGCAACACCAAATAAGCCTACCCCTAAACATTCCGTAAAATAAGAAAATGCAGATGAAATCCAGGAGGAGACGCCCTCTGTCAATGACAGGTCCACTCGCATTGAGTTGATGTTTAAAACTGCCACCCTCAGGGCCTCAAGACTCTCATCGAATCCCTCAGACAAATTTCCTGCAAGATACAAGGAAAGCTGTCTAGACAGATTAGCTGAATGAGTAAAATTTTCATATTTGACCCTGGTAATACACAGAGCATTCAACTTTCGTTCACAACCCAACTGGCTATCTGGTACAGAATGCCTATCTGTTCCTATGCCAGGTCAAGGCACTGATTCAAATTTATCAGCCCTCCCTTTAACTCGGTACTAGCAGAAGTTAGGAGAGTGATGGCATCAGTCAGATCTGCTGAAAGCTGATTTAATTTTGTGCCTGACTGAACCATACTAGCCATAGTGTACCCTGCAGCTGTAGCAGCAGCTGCAATGGCTGAAATTGCTATGATTATGGCAGCAGTAATGCCAAAATCTCTTTTTTTGTCGAAACAGGGATATAGTGGAGGGTGTTTCCACCGGAACAAGGATCCAACAAGGGATGCATGCCACCATGGCATGGGTGTCCTTTGTTACATCCCAGCATTGAGAAATCCAACAAGAATCATTGAAACAGACTTCAAATGAATCATTTGAAAGAATAAACAAGAAAGTGGGGTAAACACAGACTGGCATAGGTGGGTAATTCATATGGTTTACGAAAGTTTTATTGAACCCAGTGATCTCTACGCTGGTATTAGTTTATCAGTAAGACTCCAGGGAGTCAATGTATTCCCCAATACTGAGCAAATCTGGAGATGCCAGTAAAAGAAGCCTTTCCAACTGCTCCTCCCTGGATAAAGATCAAAGGATTGAGATCTGTACAACTGCCATTGACTCCACAAAGCACCCACTATGAAAGGGATGCATTGTAAAGTCCTGTATGAAAAGTCCCTTTTTCATAATAAATTCATTCTCTGGGAAACCAACATGTTAGGAGATTAGGAAAAGGTTTTACTCTGGTCGGCCTAACGAGTGATGGAGGATTGACAATCAGACCAAGGCAAGATCAACCCTTCATATTCCAATCTATAATGTAGGGCTATTTTTGGTTGTGGAGGACATTCTTTGTCTGAAAAGTTATGTGGTGGAAATGACCATTGACCCAAATTGCCTCCTGCCGTAAGGTCCGATATGTAATGGTTATATCTGCTTTGGAAGTATCTTGGATCGTGCTCACCCAGCCTCCTTGGTGCTCATTAAACATCCCCAAGGCTCAGACTGTGAGGTTTATACATTTTCCTGGTCCATTAATTTGATGACATAAAGAACCCTGTTCTAATAAAGAGCGATTTTCTCCTAATGATGCTCGGGTGGGATCGTAGGGTAGATATGGTAAATCTAATGTTTTATTAGTAGTAAAGAATTTTGGAAAAACTATAGCATCATGGCGAACTGGCATTGGTTTAGGGAAAGTCGAGAGAATGGCCCATCTCTGTTTGCCCATCATACTAGGAACCTGAGACAAGTTCAGCATTGTCAGGATCAGGAGCAGTCCTCGGGAGGTCAGCATCTTCCACACCATCTTTGATTA
>NW_028227277.1:14178540-14223540 GCF_978045245.1 Mus caroli
AAGGGTATACACAGAGAAACCCAGCCTCACACAAAGAAAACAAACAAAGAAACAAACAAACAAACAAGAAAGACAGAAGGAAAGAAAGAAAGAAAGAAAGAATGAATGAATGAAAGAAAAAAAAGGAAGAAAGAAAGAAAGAAACTTACAAACAAATAAAAAAAAGAAAAAAGAAAGAAATTTATACATAAATGTATTTTATCGACATATTAGCTTTTTTTTTTTTTAGAATAGGGATTTTTTAAAAATGTTTTTTATTGTTTTTAGAAGAGTGTTTTAGAATATTGGTTTTCCAGTATTTTTTTGTTTTTTGTCTTTTAGATTTTTCAGGGATTTAGTGTATGTTTAGAATTTTTAAAAGCTTTTTAGTCTGTTTTTTTCTTTTTTTCTTTTTTTTTTTTTGATTTAGGGTTATATTTTATGGTTTTACTATTTGTGTCTGTATGTGTCTGTGTGTGAATGTTTTTTAATAGATTTAAAAAAAATTAAGGTTTTATTTTTGGGTTTGAGAATTTTAGGTTTGTCAGTCAGGAGTGATCCACACTTTTTTTCTCAACTTTTTAGTGAAAGAGGTCTTGGATTTCTGAGTTCATGGTCAGTCTGGTCTGCAAAGTGCATTCCAGCACAGCCAGTGATACATAGAGAAAACTTTTCTAAAAAACTAAAAAAAAAAAAAAAAAAAACCAAAACAAAACAAAAAGCAAAAAAAAGGAAGGTCAGAGCGGGAAAGAAGTTAAAAAGAAAGTAACAGTGAGAGAAAAGAAAGGAAGAAACAAAGAGAGAGAGAGAGAGAAAAGAAAGAAAATAAGGAAGAAAAAGAGAAAAGAAAGAAGGAAGGAGGAAGGAAGGAAAAAGAAAGAAAAGAAAGAACAAAAGAGGGAGAAAGAATGAAAGAAAGAAAGAAAGGAAGAAAGAAAGTAATTAAGAAACAAAGAAAGAAACAAAGAAAAAAGTACGAAATTTTAAAATAACAGTATTTTATCGACAGTTTTGACTTCATTTTATTTTTTTTTAGAATAGTAGGGATTTTTTAAAATGGTTCTTAGTTTTTTTAGAAGAGTGTTTTAGAGTTTTTTTGTTGTTTTGTTTGTTTTGTTTTGTTCTGTTTTGTTTTGTTTGTTTGTTTTTGTCTTTTTAGGTTTTCAGGGGTTTAGTGTATGTCTAGGATTTTTTGTTTTCTTTTTTTTTTATTAGGTATTTTCCTCATTTACATTTCCAATGCTAACCCAAAAGTCCCCTATTCGCTACCCCCCACTCCCCTACCCCCCCACTCCCAATTCATGGCCCTGGCGTTCCCCTGTACTGGGGCAAATAAAGTTTTCAAGAACAATGGAGCTCTCTTTCCAGTGATGGCCGACTAGGCCATCTTTTGATACATATGCAGCTAGAGTAAGAGCTCCGGGGAACTTGTTAGTTCATAATGTTGTTCCACGTATAGGGTTGCAGATCCCTTTAGCTCCTTTCCTATTTTCTCTAGTTCATCCATTTGGGGCTCTGTGATCCATCCAATAGCTGACTGTGAGCATCCACTTCTGTGTTTGCTAGGCCCCAGTGTAGTCTCACTAGAGACAGCTATATCAGGGTCTTGTCAGCAAAATCTTGCTAGTGTATGCAATGGTGTCAGCATTTGGAGGCTGAGTATGGGATGGATCCCTGGATATGGCAGTCACTAAATGGTCCATCCTTTTGTCTCAGCTCCAAACTTTGTCTCTGTAACTCCTTCCATGGATGTTTTGTTCCCAATTCTAAGAAGGGGCAAAGTATCCACAATTTGGTCTTCGTTCTTCTTGAGTTTCATGTGTTCTGCAAATTGTATCTTATATCTATGGTATTCTAAGTTTCTGGGCTAATATCCACTTATCAGTGAGAAAATATCATTTGAGTTCTTTTGTGATTGGGTTACCTCACAGAGTATAATTTCCTCCAGGTCCAACCTTTTGCCTAGGAATTTCATAAATTCATTCATTTTAATAGCTGTGTAGTACTCCATTGTGTAAATGTATCACATTTTTGTTATCCATTCCTCTATTGAGCAGCATCTGGGTTCGTTCCAGGTTCTGGCTATTATAAATAAGGCTGCTATAAACATAGTGGAGCATATTTCTTTCTTACTAGTTGGAACACCTTCTGGATATATGCCCAGGAGAGGTATTGCAGTATCCTCTGGTAGTACCATGTCCAATTTTCTAAAAACCGCCAGACTGATTTCCAGAGTGGTTGTACAAGCTTGCAATTCCAAAACAATGGAGGAGTGTTCCTCTTTCTCCACATCCTTGCCAGCATCTGATGTCACCTGAATTTTTGATCTCAGCCATTTTGACTGGTGTGAGATGGACTCTCGGGGTTGTTTTGATTTGCTTTTCCCTGATCATTAAGGATGCTGAACATTTTTTCAGGTGCTTCTCAGCCATTCGGTATTCCTCAGTGAGAATTCTTTGTTTAGCTCTGATCCCCATTTTTTAATGAGATTATTTGACTTTAGTGTTGTGAAAAAATTGCCCAACTGCAGTTTCCTGCCAGGCATCAACTATACACAAACTGATTGTATGCGGGTCTAATCTATGGGTAAAGACAAACATAGCTAGATAACTCTGTCTAAGTTTTGTATGAAGTAGTAGCACAATTATAAGATGATTACTCTTGTAATAATCTTAATTAACAATATATGGGTGAGTAGAAAATCTTAAATTTGCAATCAAACTGCAAGCTGCAGTCAATGGAACACTGGCAGTTTTAACCATAATTTTCAAGTCTCTTTTGCAACGTTAGGATAATATCTACAAACTTGGGAAAGCAAAACCCACGTTTAAAACAATTTATCCTCTTTAAAATCAATAATATTAGAAGCATTACTATCATATTACAAAGTTTGTCTGCCAATTAATACCTATGAATATATGTAAGCTTTACTGCTTTAATAAAGAGGCATTGCTTTAAACCTTATCTTAAATTATAGTTTTTAGAATAGAAACCACATTAATTAATATTTAAACTAGAAATATCTTTAGAGACCCTGTCTCTTGGCCTTCCTTATGTCACATGTTAGAAGAACTCTGAAGTTGAGTTATGAAATTTAAGACTATCTTTAGCAATGTAACAATTATTAATCTTAACCAACAACTTTTGAGCTGATTGTGAAAACACACAGAACACATTTCCAATACAAAAGCACCAAATGAAGCAGTTACATTTAGACCAATCAGAGAATATTAATTTTTGTAGCTACAATCATAGACTAAAGGGCACTTTATAATTTGTCAAATTCATTAATCACGAACCATTTATCAGCTTTTTTACCCTGAAACTAAGAGATTGTAGACTCGCCCTTTTTTCCTAAAATGAACAGTTTTCCAGCAGGGACCCTCCTGCCATATGACTAATTCCTGGTTGAGGCACGTGGCAGCTCTTGGCTTTGCAGATAAAATTTTTTATACCATCATTATTATCCAACATAAAATATAGAACATTCATTCATACAGACTGGACACAAACATATATGAATTGAACCTGAGAACGATTGGTGCACCAGATATTAGACAACACACAAAAGGGGCCAGAGTACCTTTGTTATAAGGCCCAGAGAGAACAAATCATGGCACTCCTGAAATTAACTGTGCTTTTTAGGACATTTTCCTCCCTCCTCATGATGCAGTTTTTTTTTTTTTGTTTGTTTGTTTTTTTTTTTTTTTGACTGTGGCTTATTCACCTAAACATTAATTTCCTTTTTAATAAATCCTTTCTTTTCTAATGCCTAAAAATTTAGCTTCTGGGAGCTATGTCTAATCGCCTAACAGTTCCTAGTCCCTGATAAAATTCACTGCTGAAACTAAGTGAATTAGCATTTGGGTTAATGCTGTTTCAACTTAGCCCATACCGACCTTCTCCGGTATGAATTTCCTTTAATTATTTTCTTCTTTTATGGAGATCCAAACCAGCAGTGCTTCTTCCAAATGTCCCCTGCCATTTCTCAGTCCTGTGTTGGTTTGCCAAATGTTGTCTCCACCCACATGACCATATGTGTTGGTTCTAGGCTGGAAAGGCACCTTAAAAACCTGGAAGAGAAGAAGGGCTAGAGAGTATGAGATAAAAATGGACCTAAGACAGTCATCCTGATGAAAGCTCAATTTTACTATTCTGCACGCAGTTATGGAGCAGGGGAAGGGGGCCCAATTCCTGCCAAATAATAATCTTGGGGTCCAGTAGCAGGGTGACTACTTGACGGCTTTGGAAGAGCAAATCAGCAAGCTCCAGCAGTGGGCTAGGCAGAACAATTGAGCAGCACACTCCACCACTGAGCATGCAGGTTTCAGGCTTGGGGACGGGAGACAACAGTTGTTGTTTTGTACTTGATTTTTTCCAAAAAAAAAATTAAAGATTTTATATTTGTGATTTGATCATTTGGGTTTGCCAGGCAAAGTTGGTCCATGACTTTAATCCCAGCAATTCAGAGACAAAGGTAGGTGTTTTTTTTTTTTTTTTTTTTTTTTTTTTAAGTAGAGTTCAGCAAGGTCTCCAAAGGTCTCCACAAGGAGGTAGAAGACTGCCATTGATACACAGAGAAACGCAGTCTCCAAAACTCAAAGACAGAGAGACAGAGAGAGACAGAGAGAGACAGAGAGAGACAGAGAGAGAGATGAGAGAGAGAGGAAGGGAGGGAGGGAGGGACAAAGAGAGTGAGAGAGAGAGAGAAAGAGAGAGAGAGAGAGAGGGAGAGAGAAATAAACAAAAAACCAAAAAAAAGAAAGAAGAAAGAAAGAAAGGAGGGAGGAAGGGAGGGAGGACATGAGGGAGGGAGAGAGGGAAGGAAGAAAGAAAGAAAGAAAGAAAGAAAGAAAGAAAGAAAGAAAGAAAGAAAGGAAGGAATTAAGGAAGGAAGGAAGGGAAAAAGAGAGAGAAAGAGACAGATAAAAACATAGTTAAAAAGACACAATTCATAAAATATACAAAATTAAAAATCAATGAACAAACAAACAAACAAATGTTTTAGGGATATTTTGTCTTCATGTGTATTCTTTTTATATTTCTATGTTATTTTAAAAAAAAATTTGTTGGGTTCTTTTGGGTTGGGTTTTTTTCAGGCTTCTATTGTATTTTTAATTTTTTTTCTTTTTATTGAGTTTAGTGTATTTAAATGTTTGAGTTTTAATTTAAGCTTTAATTGACTTTAGCCATTTCCAGGGTGATCAGATGAAATGCATGGGATTATTTCAAAATATTTATATCTGTTGAGAAATTGAGAGAAAGTAATAAAAAAGGAACAAACAAACAAAGAAAAAGAAAAAAAAGATGGAGAGAGTGAGAGAGTGTGATAGGAAGGAAGGAAGGAGGGAAGGAAGGAAGGAAGGAAGGAAGGAAGGAAGGAAGGAAGGAAGGAAGGAAAGAAGGAAGGGAGGAAGGAAGGGAGAGTGAGGAAAAGATAGAAAAATAGGAAAAAACAAATAAAGACAAGACATAAAGAAAGAGGGAGACAGAGAGATAAAGTAAGGAAGGAAGAAGTAAAGGGAAACAAAGATATAAAGAAAGACATAAAGAGAGAAAGATAGAAAGAAAGAAAAAACAAAGAAAGGAAGGAAGATAGAAAAAAGGAAGAAAGATAGAAAGACAGAATGTATAAAATAAATAATTATAAATAAATAAATAAATAAATAAATAAATAAATAAATAAATAAATAAATAAATTAATAAATAAATATTTCGGATTCTTGTGTATTCTTTTCTGATTGCTAGGGTATTTCAAAGTTTTGTAGAGTCTTTAGTGATTTAGAGTTTCTTGGATTTCAAGCTTGTAGTGTATTTTATTGTTTTTTATTATTATTCTTTAATGTTGTTAGTGTATTTTAGTGTTTCAGTTTAAATGAATACTTAACTTTTTTACCATTTTAGTATATTTATTATGGTTTTGTTGTTGTTCTTATTCTTGTTGTAATTTTTGTTCTTTCTTTTTTTCCAAAAATTTTAGGGTTTTATAATTGTGTTTTCATTGTTTTGGTTTTGCCAGTCAGTGTTGACCATGCCTTTAATTCCAGCTATTGAGAGGCAGATGTAAGTGATTTTTTTTTTATTTAGAGTTCAGCATGGTCTCTACAGGAATCTGGAGGACAGTAAGAGATACACAGAAAATCCCAATCTAAAAAACTAAAAACTAAAAAATAAATAAATAAATAAATAAATAAATAAATAAATAAATAACAGAGGAAGTGAGAGAAAGGAGAGAGACAGAGAGAGAGAGAGAGAAAGTAATACACACACACACACTCTCTCTCTCACACACACACACACACACACAGAGAAACAAAAAAAAAACAAGGAATGAAAAAGAAAAAAGAAAGAGAGGGAGAGAGAAAGGAAGGCAGGATGGTAGGAAGGAACAAAGGGAAGAAGGAAGGAACGAAGGAAGTAACAAAGGAAGGAATAAAGGATGGAAGAGAGAGAGAAATAAAGAAAGAAAAAAAGAAAGAAAGAAAGAAAAAAAGAAAGAGAGAAAGAGAGAGAGAGAGAGAGAGGAAGGGATAAAGATAGTAAGATTCAGAAATAGAAACTTAGGGAGAAAGATAATTTTAAAAATATACAAAATGTATTTAAAATAAATAAATGAATGAATGAATAAACAAACAAACAAATAAATAAATAAACAAATAAATAAGTAAATAAATAAGCAAGCAATTATTTTAGGGATATTTCGGCTTCATGTGTATTCATTTTATATTCCTATGGTATTTTAAAAGAATTTGTAGAATTTTTAGAAAAGTGATTTAGAGTTTCTTCTTTTTCAAGCTTCTATTGCATTTTTAGTGTTTTCTATATTTTTTTAAAAAATGATTTTATTGTATTTAAGTGTTTGATATTTAATTTAAACTTTAATTGACTTTAGCCTTGTCCTGGTGATCAGATAGGATGCATGTGATCATTTAGTTATATTTATATCTGTTGAGAGATTTAGAGAAAGTAATACAGAAAGAAACAAAGAAATAAAGAAATGAATGAAAGAGGAAGAGAGTGAGAGAGAGTGAGAGGAAGGAAGGAAAGAAGGAAGGAAGGATTGAAGCAATGATGTAGGAAGTAAGAAAGAAGGAAGGAATGAGAGGAGAGTGAGAAAATGATAGAAAGAAAGAAAAAACAAAGACAAAAAATAAAGAGAGACAGAGAGATAAATTTAGGATTTTACGGAGGAAAGGGAAACAAAGAAATAAAGAAAGAAAGATAGAGAGAAAGAAAGAAAGAAATAAATAAAGAAAGAAAGAAAGAAAGAAAGAAAGAAAGAAAGAAAGAAAGGAAGAAAGGAAGAAAGAAAGAAAGAAAGAGGAAAGAAAGGAAGGAAGAAAGATAGAAAGAAAAGAAGAAAGATAGAAATACAGAATGTATAAAATAAATAAGTTATTATAAAAAAATAAATAATTAAATAGATAGATATGTAAATAAATAAGTAAATAAGTAAATAAATAAATAAATAAATAAATATTTTAGGCATATTTCGGATTCTTGTGTACTCTTTTCTGATTTCTAGGGCATTTCAAAATCTTGTAGATTCTTTAGTGATTTAGAGTTTCTTGGATTTCAAGCTTGTAGTGTACTTTTATTGTTTTTCATTATTATTTTTTAATGATGTTAGTGTATTTTAGTGTTTCAGTTTTAATGCATACTTTAACTTTTTTTTTTTACCATTTTAGTATATTTATTATGGATTTGTTGTTCTAATTATTATTTTAATTTTTTTTTGTTTCTTTTTTTCCAAAAATATTAGGGTTTTATATTTGTGTTTTCATTGTTTTGGTTTTGCCAGTCAGTGTTGACCATGCCTTTAATTCCAGCTCTTGAGAGGCACATGTAAGTGATTTTTTTTTTTTAATTTAGAGTTCAGCATGATCTCTACAGGAATCTGGAGGACAGTAAGAGATACAAGAAAATCCCAATCTAAAAACACACACACACAAAAATAATAAACAGAGGAAGTGAGAGAGAGGAGAGATTTTTTAGTTGGCAGCTAGCTTGGTCTTCAGAATAAATTCCAGAACAGTGAGGGATACACAGAGAAACCCACTCTCCAAGAAATTACAAATAGATCAATGAAAGAAACAGAGGAAGAGAGAGAGAGAGAGAAAGAGAGAGACAGACAGAGAGACAGACAGAAAGACAGACAGATTGACAGAGAGACAGATAGATACAAAGAGAGAGAGAGAGAGAGAGAGAGAGAGAGAGAGAGAGAGAGAGAAATAAAGGGGGAGAGGAAGGAAGAAAGAAAAAGAGAGAGAGAGAGTGAGGAAGAGAGAGAAGGAGGGATGAAGGGGTGAGGGATGAAGGAAGGATCAAAGGAACTAAGGAATGAAGGAAAGAAAAAAGAAAATAGGAAGAAAAAAAGAATTGTGATACAGGTTCATTTTTGGTCTCATGTGCACTTTTTTTTTATTTTTAAGGTTTTATTTAAGATTTTGAAGTGTTTTTAAAGGATGTTTCACAGAGGTTTTTTTTGTTTTCAGAATTCTAGTGTATTTTTCATATATATATATATTTTTTAATTTTTAGTGTTTTGTAATTTTCAGGTTTCATTTAGACTTCAAGGATTTATTCATTTTAATATTTCATTGTTTTCTTTATGTTCTTTTTTGTGGGTGTATTCTTGAATATTTATTTAAAAATTGAGGGTTTTTATTTTGGTGGTGCATAATTTTAGAGTTGGCAGGCAATGGCTGCCCCTTTCATAAAAATGCTAGCCCTAAGGTGAACTGGTAGGGGATCTTTTATTTGGAGGCTATCCTGGTCTTGAGATTGATCTCCCAGAGAGCCAGGGATAAAAAGAGAAACCCAGTTTATAAAAATTAAAAAATATAGAAAATGAAAGGGAGAGAGAGAGAGAGAGAGACAGAGAGAGAGAGAGAGACAGAGAGACAGAGAGAGAGAGAGACAGAGAAACAGAGAGACAGAGAGACAGAGACAGAGACAGAGACAGAGACAGAGACAAAGACAGAGACAGAGAGAAAAGATAAATAGATACATACATAGAGAGAGTGAGAAAGAGAGAAGGAAAAGGAAAAAAGAGGGAAGGACGGAAGGAAGGAAGGAAGAGAAAGAAAGAAAGAAAGAAAGAAAGAAAGAAAGAAAGAAAGAAAGAAAGAAAGAAAGTTAAAGAAAGGATAGTTCTTTAAGTTCTTTAACTTCATTTGATTTTCCGGATTTTTAGAACAGTGCTTTTGAGGGTTTTTTGTTTTCAGATGTCCAGTGTATTTTTTTTTCTAGTTTTTTAAACAATATTACTGTGTTTTAAGATTTGGGGGTATTATTTTCCCTTCAGCAATTTATTTTTTACTTATTATTATTTTTTTATTTTAATTCACATTGGGATTGTGTGTGTGTATGTGTGTTATTGAATATTTATTTAAAATTTGTGGGATTTAACTTTGGTTTTTCATGGTTTTAACGTTGCCAGGCAATGAGGGCCATTGTCTATAAAACTTAGCCCTAGGGATGAACAACTAAGGAATTTTTAAGATGGAGGCTAGTTTATTGCATGGAGTGAAACCCAGGATGGCAAGAAAAGACAGAGAAAGTCATTCTCCAAAATTCAAAAAGAAAGAAAAAGAGAGAGAGAGAGGGGGGGGTGGGAAAGGAAGGAAGGAAGGAAGAAGAAGGAAAGAAAGAAGGTAGGAAGAAATGAAGAAATTAAGAAAGGAAAAAAGCAAGAAAGCAAGAAAGGAAGAAACGAAGAAAAGAAGAAAGAAAGATAGAGAGATAGAAAGAAAGAAAAAACAAACAAATAAACAAACAAACAAATAAATAAAAATTAAATAAATAAACAAATAACTTTTTGGAAATTTTGGACATTTTGGTATAAGTGTGTTTTTTTGTTTTTGTTTTTGTTTTGTTTGTTTGTTTGTTAGTTTTTACAATATTATTTTTTTCATACGGGTTTTGTAGGATTTGTTGAAGCGGTTTTAGAGTTTTTGTTTGTTTGTTTGTTTGTTTATTGCTTATTGTTTTTGGGTTTTTTGTTTTTGTTTTCGAGATTTTAGTGTATTTTTAGTTTGTTTGTTTATTTATTTATTTATTTATTTATTTATTTATTTATTTATTTAAGATTCTAGGGTGTTTTAGTGTTTGGGGGTTTATAAAGATTTTTTTTACAGTTTTATCTTTCCTTTTTTTTTTTTTTAGGTTTATTTGTGTGTGTGTATGTGTGTATCTCTATGTCAGTGTGTGTGTTTTAGAGTATATTTTTTCTTTTCCTTTTCTTTTTTAAATTTTTAGGTTTAGTTTTTGAAATTGAAGTACTTTAAGAATACAAGGAAGTAGTGGCCCTGCCTTTAATCACACTAAATGCGAGTCAGAGGTAGTGATTTCTGAGTTCGAGGCTAGCATTTTCTACACAGTGTGCTCCATGACAGACAGAGAAACCTGAAACCCAATCCCCAAAAACTCAAAAAACCAAAAACAAGCAAACAAACAAACAAACAAACAAAGAAAAACAAACAAATAGTTTTTGGGTCAGTTTTGGGATCTTGTATATTTTTAAGTTTTTAGAATTATAGTGTTTTTCTTAAGGGTGTTGTAGGGTTTTAAGAAGAGTGTTCTAGAGGATTTTTTGGTTTTCGGTATTGAATGTATTTTTAGTGTTTTTTCCGTTTTCTTCTTCTTCTTTTTTTTTTTCTTTTTTCTTTTCTTTTTTTTAAAGAATATTAGGGCTTTTTAGGGTTTGGGGGTATTTTTTTAGCCTTTATATCTTTTTTTTTTTTTTTTTTGTGAGTATGTGTGTGAGTGTGTGTGTATGTGTGTGTGTGTGTTTGACATTTTTTTCTATTTCATTTTATGGTTTTACTTTTGTAGTTTAAGAATTTTAGAGCTGCCAGGCAGTGGTGGCCCCTGCCTCAAAATAGATTAACAATACACACAATAAATTATGATAACTGAGACCCAGACCCAATCAGATGGCTGAGTAAGCACACTCTCACTTGGCACCCAGTAACAGAAACAGATGGTTGAGTGAGCACAGTCTGAATTGGCACCAGGATGGGAGATATCCAGGCATCCCTGGAGCTCCCTCAGATCTCCTGGGATATCTCCAAGGGTGGCAGTTGGTTACTCCTGACACATCTGTAAGTAGCCCTCCCCTACATCCTAGACAAGGAGTTCGTTGCTCTCCTGAGCACAGACTAGTTATAACTGAGAATACTGAATTCAAACACAGCTGGCAGACAAAGACATAGACAAAGACATAGATGAAGGCATAGACAAAGGAAGGATCCTACCTCTAAGCAGGGGTCTCTCAAAACTGCGGAGTGTACAAATACGGGCAAATGAGCCCCCACATGTAAAACCCCCAAAGTTGGGCATCTGCTCAAGTCTAGTATCAGCTGGCCAGCACTCCAAACACTCGAGAGAAAACCAAACCTGATGCCAAATACAGAGGTTTTATTATCAGCTATCTGAGGACTAACTCCTTCCACTGTGGAGGGAAGGGGAGTTTGACCCTAAGTAGTAACTGTAGGGGATTTTAACAGATAGCTGAGGAGTTGGGAGGAGTTGGGAGGAGAGGTGGCTATAGCTCTTTTCTGGTGAGGTTGGGGCTGGGGATTGGTGGAGTGAGCTGCAGCTCATCTCTATCTCCATATCCTTTTAGGTCTTCCTACAATTATTGCATCTCTGGCTGTAAGGCACAGAATCAAAAAGGCTTTTAGCTAGCTATACATAACAAAAAGCTTCTTTCTGGCTGTATTTTTAGATCTCAGGAAAAAAAAAACAGTTTGGGGATCTTCCAGGGGCATTACTTTAAAGGGGGAAATGCTATAAGTCAGGATCTCACAACTCCTCTTTTGTAGCTCATCTTTCTGCATCTGAGAGGTACTCTCAGCTTTTATTCCTTTCTTTTGCACAGAGGAGCCTAGTGACTTTTGTCAGTTTGGGGGACTCCTTGAAGCTCTTTGGAGGTGTTTGACTTCCTGCTTAAAGAGCTTCCTGAAGCTGTTTTGAGTTGTTTATCTCGCTGCTTAAGGAGCTTCCTGCAGGAAGCAAGTTTTCAATCCTCTGAGGACACGATTATACAACTGTATATTAAGAACATTTGGTGTTATAGTAGTTATAATTTCAATATTTCCTGTACTGTATAGTTACCAATTTTATGTCACAATATAATATTATAATAATAATTATTTCAACTGTGTCTTACACTGCTAACATGGTTTCACATATACATGGGAGTATGGTAGCAGGTGAATCATGATAATGGATTTTACACTCAGATGGCCATTCATTTTATTTCTAGTTTCTAATTTGAAGCGTAAACCATTTACATTGAAACTCCCAGTACTTTAGATTTCTTTTTTCTTTCTTTCTTTCTTTCTTTCTTTTTTTTTTTTCTGTATAACCCCTGCTGTCCTAGAAATCATTTTGTAGAGCAGTCTGGTCTTGAACTAAAAAATCTGCCTGCCTCTGCCTCCCAAGTGTTGGGATTAAAGGTGTGTGCCACCACCGCCTGGCTAGTACTTTAGATTTCTCAACCGTCCGCTCTGGTAAGTTGGAATATGAAGAAAATTGTACACCCTGTTCCCAACACACACAATCCTGATTAGGTGAGAGAAAGTGAAATCTAGGCTGTGTCCCCCACAGGGCTATCCAGAATAGCCCACAAAGGGCATGGTACCTGATATCTTCATTGACATTTTTTCAGTCCTGTCAGAGATGAGAGAAACTAGACACGGGATAGATGTTTTGTTCAAAGTTGATTGGGGATCCACATCATTGGATTTCCTAAGTGACTGCATTATAGAATCTTTGGCTCAGGCATTTGGGGCTTCGAGCAGAACTTTAAATCACACTTCCACTAGGTAGGTCAGTTTTCCCCAGAACTGAAGTATTATTTCAAGTTTGGTTTTAGTTTTGGATAGGGTCTTATTATGTAGCTCAGAGTAACCTGGAACAGACTGTGTTGACGAGCCTAGCCTCAAACTCACAGAGGATTCTGACTCTGGCATGCTAGGTTTAAAGGCATGTGCTATTACAATTCCTAGCCCCAATAATTGAAGTTTTAGGGAGTCAAACTTTTGTAGCAGGACTAGGGAGTCTTGTCTTATTCAAAGGATTACCTGAATCCAGTTCTTTTTTGTCTCTCCAGGCCATTGACCTTCTATATTAGTTTCTTCACATGCATGGCAAAAATAGACCCTTAGCTTCTGGGCTCTAGTGTCAACCAGGATGTCACGAATGCATACTCCAGTGAAGTCAGCTTGGCAGGCCGAGAGACTTGGGAGCACTCATGAGGCCAAGAATTTCAAAAGGAACTCACCTCCTGGAGCTTTGGCATTCGCATCACCCATATATTCATACCCTATTCGCCTGTTAGTCTGGTGTATGGATCCACATGCTCTCTTTTAGATTTATCTAATTATAAGTGCCTTTAAAGATTGAATTCTGATATAGCTAAGACTTGGCCAGTGTTCCAACATACTAGAAAGTCCTTGAGCTGACCAAGGGCTTAGAATGCAATGTTGCCTATTCAGTGACATTCAGAATTGCCTCTGGTATTACACTATCACTTAGAATAAAAGCCATGTCGCTCCCATATACAGGAATTTACAATGGTTTAGGAAGAAGATTGGGCTGTGGATTTTGGGTAATGCATTATTCATGAGATGGTTACCTAGAGCCCCCAATTAGAAATATGACTGGGTGTGAAAGCAATTGCTCTAGGACTGTAAAGACCTAACACCTGGCTTCTATGGCTGTAGTTGAACTTAGATAGGGCTGAGTTGCCTCAGTTGTTATATTGCCCAGTTCCTGCCAGTCTTTCTGTTTCCAGTCCTCTGATTTGTGTAAGAGCCATTAAGCATCCAGGATTCTCATTTGTGCCTTGCCGATGTGTCACATAATTTCCCTCTTTTCTTCTGTATAAAATGTTTGATCCTCAACTTGACAAATTACATTCAGATGCTACAAAATGTCATGTGTTTGTCTGTCTGTCATTTTCGGACTCTTTGCCAATCTGTGACCAGTGACCCGTTACACGCAGACAAAGGGACCCAGAGGGTCTGCGGCACCAGGACCAAAAACAGATTTCTTGAAATGGGAGCAATGAGAAGTGGGCTAATTTTATTTCCTCAAAAAAAAAAAGAAAAAATGGAAGTTCTGGATGTGGCTTAATGCATGATAGAAACTCTTTTGAAATATAACACAGTCCCTGTGTTCATGCCCTTTCCAATCTGCCACCCAGTTTTCTGTCAGGGGTTTCTTAAGTTATTGATATTGAAATTAGAATGTTACCATGTCCCTACTTGACAGTCTAATGCACCAGGCTCCTTTTGAAGGAGCACACTTTTGGCACTTTTCCTTCCAGGTGGTTCATAAGATGTGCTCCTCGTAGGGACAGTAAAAATAGGCTTTAGGGGTACATCTGGCCAGAGTTGAAGGATGTTCACATCTGTACTTATTATTTAGCCTGTATTTCCACTCCAAGTCCTGCCAAAGGGTCAATGAAGTTGATCAGCCATAATCAATGTTTGCAGAGACACATAAAAATATTGACACTGGTTGTCCTAGGTTAGAGAATAGTGTCTTTTGGATCATTTGTCCCTGTCCTAAAAGACAGCTCTGGACTTCTTGTAATTCCACTGTTGGGGAAACTGTGTATCAAAACATAGAGTCTCCTATATTGGTAATTGGAATAGGCAATTTTGTTATACTTGAAAAGTGTATGTGGTAAATAAAGCTGGGTTCCAATAACTCCTTGGCCTAATTGAGTCAGACAAATACAGTAGATAACAGAATAAGCAAGCTGGGCCCACAAAGCAAGAGCAGGTCATTCCTAGCAAGTAGTGGCTATGTATTCTTTCCATAGAAGGTAAAAAAAAAAAATCTATTGAACCCAGTAATTGTGTTTTTCTTTTCTACCTTTTGAGAAGCCTCAGCAAACCTTAAAACTTTCTGAGCTTCCTAAATCTTGGAAGTTTTGTTTGCTTCTGAGTTGTAGGATCCTCCATCCTTAAGGAAAAATATGTGTGAGAATTTTGCTTTCTATAAAAACCCAGTAATGTTATATGAGTATGGTTTTTTTTTGTTTGTTTTGCATTGTTTTGTTTTAATCTCATGTGTGTCCCCTACTGCACATGGTTTATGTTTGAAATACTAGTGATTCTTGAGAGAGTATTAATGAAAGAGCTCCTGAGAGGACCTGGGGCAGCTGCTGCTCCTGCTGCATCTGCTTTTATTGTCATTGGATTAAATGAACAATGTTCTAGCCAATGGAGCAAGGTTGTGGGTTTATTAGGGTCTAAGGGCACGGATAGACATACATTGTTGAAAGGAGAAAAACAAGTGCATAGTTGAGTGCACAAGTAGGGATTTATTTTAATTTAAAAAATGTTAATGCTAATTAAAAAATAGTTGGATAGGGGCTAGGTATTTGGCTAACTGGGTAATTTACTTGCACTAACAGTAAATTCTAATATGCCAGCACTTGTCTGTAACCGAGCCCTGGAGGAGTAGAGAGAGATAGATGCCATGGCTTGCTGACATACCTGTGTAGCTGAAATGGTCAGCTCCAGGTTCAATGATAACAACTATCTCAAAATAAGATGGACAGCAGTAGAGGAAGTTACTCTTATCTTTCCAGCTTATCTGGAATGATTAATTCATTTAAGAAAGTTTAGAAAAACAGTATAATTGATTTGTAAAAATGTTTAAACATTGAATAATTTATAAAACAAATATTTCAATTCTTTCTATCTATAAATGTATATTTGACATTATGGGGAATGAAGATTAACAGCTTAAGAATGAATCTAAATACATTGAATAGGCCACTGACATAGTGTGTGCATAATTGTGAGTTTTAATTATGATATATTTTCAATTATCATAACAGTATGTTGGATAATATGTATGTTGAATGTGTCTGAATAAATAAAATACTAATCCAAAAAAAAAAAGAATGAATTTAAAAACCAAATTTCTATATGTTTGCTGAACATCGAAATAGAAGACATCCTTGATCATTTATGTTTGAAGACCCATGTGAAGTATCCTTAATGATTAGGTAAGTTTAGGTGTAATTTATCTGAAGGCCAAACCAAACGTTTTGATGCTTTTATGAGAATACAAAAATCCATGTCTCAAACAAAAATTTATAGATTTTGTCAGTTGCATTTAATATGTTAGTGTTATGAACTATAACATGGCAAAGGAATACCTTTGGTGGGCTTATGCAAGTGTTGCCCTTGAGAAATTACAGCATGCAACAGACCTAGTATGAAGGGATTTATTGGGAGATGGTAGAGGAGTGAGGAACTGGGAGAGGTACAAAGGCATACAGACAGGAGCAAAATCATTAGGTCAGAAAAAAGTGGAGAAGAGAATAGATAGAGGGGAAGCTGGGAATAAATAGAGAGCCAGAGAGCTACAGAAACAAGAAAAATGGGCATAGAGAGGCTGGGCCTGGAACAGAGAGAGGGGGCTAATCAGTTCTTTTATTCTGCCCCACAGTTAGTAGTTTAGTTTGTTTCAAGAAAGAAATATAATTTCTTTCAATGAATTTTGTAAGTAAACAGAAAATATTTTCATCTCTCAGAGCTGGTTTTGTTAATTTTATAGTTTTTAAAAGTTTTTTTTGTTGTTGTTTTTGTTGTTGTTTTGGGGTTTTTTTGTTTTATTTTTGTTTGGTTTTTTTTTGTTGTCTTTTTTTTTTTTTTTTTTTTGGTGGGACTAATTTCTTAAGAACAATATAAGCCAGGTATATTGTCACATACCTGTAATAACAACTACATGCAATGCTGAGATCACCTTGACCCTAAATATTCTAGACCTCCCTGGACAATACACAACATACTAATTGCCTATCTCAAAAAATGAAATAAATCAATCCAATTTACCTTCTATATTTGTATCTTGTACCTTTGGAAACTAATAAGATAATGAATCAAAAACAAATTTCAATTATCTGTATGAATAAAAACAATAAGAAATGTTAAGAAGTTTTTAAAAAAACACGACAGTGATGGGGAGGGAGGAGCCTGGTTGGGAAAGGGGACAAGAAGGTGAAGAAAGGAACATGATCAGGTATTGGGGTGTTGAACAGAACTGAAGCACTGAGGACAAGCAAAAAGAATGGAAACAGGCAACTTTTTCAGATAGGAGGTGAAAAAACCCTCTAGAATATATCAGAGACCTGGGAGGTGAGAGACCCTAAGGACCTGGAAGAGGGACCTAAGAGGAAATGCCCTACAAGGGGGAGAGGGAACTTGTAGAGTCCTCCTCCAGTGGAGGTACAGGACATCAAGTTGAAAGATGGGATTATCATCCCAAAGTTAAAAGCTCTAACACAGAATTGTTTCTGTCTGAAAGAACTGTAGGGAAAAAAATGGAGAAAAGCCTAAAGAAAAGGAGATCCAGTGAATGGACCAAATTGAAATCCAGCCCAAGGAGAGGCATCAAGGCCTGACACTATTACTTATGCTATCATATGCTCACAAAAAATGAGCTTATCATGACTTCCCTCTGAAAGACCAAACCAACAGGCGAAAGAGACAGATGCTGAAATTTATATGCAACCAATGGACAGAAGCTGCGAACCCCTGTGGATGAATTGGGGGAAAAAGCTGGAAGAATCTGAGGAAGAGGGCTACCCAGTAGTAGGACCAACAGTCTCAGATTTCCCAGGATTACTCAGACACTGAGCCAGCACCTAGGCATCATACAACAGCTGATATGCAGCCCTCAATAAATATACAGCATAGGACTGCCGGGTCTGGACTCAGTCAGATAAGGTACATCCAATCCTCAAGGGACTTGAGACCCCAGGGAGCAGGGAAGTCTGGTGGGGTAGAGGCAGGATAGTGGGGACATACTCTTGGAGATGGGGAGTGGGGGCTTAGGGGCATGGGGTTATGGGGGCATATGGGAAGGGGGTATGGGATTTGTAACAGTCAGAGGGTGGACTAGGGGGGCGATAAAGTCTGGACTTAGAAGAAAGATTAAAGAATAAATTATAAATAACTCACTACAAAAGTGTGGGGAAGTTTGGTCCAACGGGCTATTTTCCATTCACATATTCTTTTAGATTTTATTTGGAAGTTAATATAAATATGCTCTTATAATTAAACAAGAAAATGATTAGAGATGTTAAAAAATAAAGGAGTTGTATTTTGACTCTAAAGGTATACCTCCTAGTTAACTTTGTAATCACATCATTGAGATTTAACTTCCTTCAGAGAAGCATCAGAATAACAAGGATTAAAGAACCTTTCAAACTCTGTTTTATAGGAGACAAAAAAGTTAGCAATTTTTTAAATTTGGTTACAAATGTACAAGCAAGTGAAAAATGTGCATGCTTCATTAGTCTGAAGATTGGAAATTAGAAAAGAACTTCAGAGTATTCTCCATGATGTCTCTTTTAAACACAGACATTTTTTCTCCGTTCACCATCTGTATCAAAAAGCTTATCTTAGTTGTTGGTCCCCAAGTTCATCAAACCATAAAACAGAAAAGAACTTCATTAAATAAACTCCCATTAATACAAATATGAAAGATTCTGTGAAAATGAATTATAGGGTAAGGGTTAGGTAGGTTTGGGATTAGGGTTAGTGTTAGTGTTAGGATTAGGATTAGGGTTACTTTCAATGCTTGTTGTTCTTTTTGATAATTGTTCTACAAAGGTAAAAGGAAAACATTACTATAACAATTCTGTTTATTTTTGGTGTTACTGCCATGCAGCATGAATGCTAGGCTAACAATCAAGTAGTTATGTATCTCCAATACTAAAATATTTACATGAGCAAAAATAATTCCATATGAAACATAAAAGGAATAATCTTTCAACTGACTTAAATTTTTGACAACGATTATGTCTAAATATACTTATATTTTTAAAATAACATGAAATAAAATTATGCTACCAATTGTGGGGTAAGAAAACTTTTTTTTAATGAAAAAGAACTTTCCATAATGCACAGAATGACCTTAGCCTCCCAAATACTTATATTTATAGGCATGCACCATGCAAACATGGACTTGGAAATATCCTAGTCTGGGAAGCTTAACTCTAGCTAGCGTTAATGCTTTTACCATATAATGTCATCATTTTGCTAAATAGCATAAGCAATCCTAGGAGGTAGTTCACTACATCATCTCCGTATCTAACTCCTCCCCACACACACAGGTGTATGTGCCATGTCTTCTACATTCTCTTCCATTCTTAAGGATGACATATACTTGTTTTTTACTAAGTCCAAGGTTTTCCTTTGTCTCAACTATTGTCAAAAGTTACAGCAATTGTAATTTTGATTTTACATTTATGACTCTAGCTGGCCGTCAATGTAATGCCTATAGAACTAAGTTTTATAAAGTTTGATTTAGAATGATCACAAGGTCATGAATACTCATGATCAATAAAGATACACTGCCTCAAAATAAAGTATAAAAATATGTCTGAGGACAAATTTTAGTTGCTGATTGGTTTTCTCTAGGTTCCAATCTCAAGTAACACAGGGAAGTAGTAACAAAGTTCTCTTTGTATTCTTTATGTTGGCACACAACCATGGTAATTTTCATTTAAAAAAAATATTAAGACAAGCCCTTTACACCTTTTCTCCTTGGGCTACTACATACCTATTTTGTCCTTTATTCACTGTGATCAGTTTTGTACCTCACATTTCCACTCAAATCATCTTTATTAAGTAAATTGACCTCCAAATTGTTAAGTTTATCTTTAAAAAAAAATGCACCTGCATACATATGGAGACAAAGGGTTAATATTGGGTGTCTTCTTTGGTTGCACGCTACTCTTTCGGAGACAGAATCTCACTGAACCTAGAATTCATCCATTACGCTACACCTGGTTGCTACGAAGATCTGGAAATCTTCTTATCTCTGAATTAAATCTGAGTTTGGTCTTTGTAAAATGCTCACCAACACACCAACTTTTTTGTTGTTGTTGTTGTGTTGGTGGTGGCTTTTTTTAGTTTTGCTAGTTTGTTGTTGTTTTTGGTGATGGTGGTGGTGGTGGTGGTGGTGGAGGTGGTGGTGGTGTGGGGGGGGTATTGGTGGTGGTGGTGTTGGTGGTGGTGGTGGTGTGTGCATGCATGCTGATCAGGGAATTTAAGCTCGGGTCTCCACGCCTACACAGGAGAAAGATTACCAACTAAACCATCTTCCAGCCCTGAAAATCAATCTTATTTGGCCCATTTGCAGAATATGACAGTTAGTGATCTTTTCTTCCTCAAAATTTTTCTTCACTCACGGTAGTTTTCTTTCTACCAATTGTTCTCTTCCATTATGGCTCCCACTCACCAGCTGCCTCATGCAGAGTTACAAATATTGATGTACTCTGAGGGGCTGTCTTTAGACTCCTCATTTACATGGATGATCACTCATCCTTGAAATTTCATCCCGAGTTCAATGTTTAAAAATTGCCTTAAATTGGAGTATTTATTTATTTATTTATTTATTTATTTATTTATTTATTTATATATTTATTTTGTCTTTAGTTCCCATCTCTTTCCTGGACTGACTCATAATGGTACCTTCATCAATGCCTTCGGAGGCAAGAATTGTATTACTGTTCTTTTCCAATTGAATACTTTCCAAACTATTAACCAATCAAGTAAAAAATAAAATTAGTTAATAAGATCATCGTTGTCTCAGATCTTACTTGGAAACCATGTGATGACTGCAGTGATTGGTACAGTAATGGAGAGATGATATAAAATGTTTTGGTGTTATTCTTCCAAAGGAATATTCTGCCAGGACTGTTGAGAAAGGTTGTTTCCATCCAGTGTTGTTACTAAATTTGTACTAATTTTAAGATTGTAAGAACGTATTTGCCAATCTGAGTTGGTTTTCTAATATTAACAACAGAGTCCAGATGACACCATTAAATAAGCTTTCTCTCTCCTTTCAGCTCTGGTGTATTGTGCTTCATTTTGTAGACACTGGTAATCCTCTCTTCATCTTTCTGCAAATGTCTGCCTCTTGAAAATTTATGATCTGGTCTACCATAAAACACCTAGTGTTTTTCATTGATATAGTATGTGATAAGTGGTTTACATCTCAGTAGGACTACAACAGAGCCAACGATAGATAGACAGTGAAACTTAATTTAGTTTCATGTGCCCAAATCAAGGCTTGTTTCTCCATTCCTACTTGATACTTAGTTATACTAGGTTAAATATAAAGTTAGTTATGGTACCAACCACTGATTTTCTTTTTCTTCACTGAATTTCTATACATCCATATCAGACTTCTGAAATGTAGTTATATACTGATCACATAATTTTTTATTGATGTTCTTTCTGTAAAGCACAGTAATGAAAGCAGTCACATTTCATACCAATATGAAAATGAACACTCAAAACAAATTAAATTGATCATTTCATATTATAAAGAGAAAAATAGCAGTATAAAGTTATCTAATGGAAAATCATTATAGATTTTTTCCCATAACATATTATGAGAGAAGTATTCTTTTATATTTTAGCTTTTCAAAATTAAATTAGTTTGTGTGTTTATATGTAAATATAAATATATATATATAAATAAAAATAAATATAAATGTAAAAGTATGAATATGAATATGAATATAACTAAAAATATAACTATGAATATAATGATAAATAAAAATGAATATAAATATAAATTATATATATATGAGAAATAATTATAATTCAAAGTGTTTTTTCATTATTTCCTATCAAATATAAGGTCTAATTTATTTTTCATATATTGCCTCAGTTAAGACTTAGTGTAAAACATAAGTCAATTAAAATATAGAAAATGCCCACATATGTAACTGTAGTTGTTGTTTTTCCATATTGTTAAGCATAATAATCCATAAATTACATTTCTAAGACTATGTGCAGGACTTCTGTATTTCCACAATGAATGTAAATTAAATTTAAAATCTCATTAACAGTTACTTAAAGAAGAAAATAAAATTTTCACAGATTTCTAAGAATTTGATTTAGTTTCCTTGAAGGCATTAAGTTATAGGGTTAACTGTTTAGACAAATTCAAGGCCACATATTTTTACTAAAGGATCAGACGTGATATATTTTTTTAAACTTCAGCCATATATAATTTTTCAAATGATACACATGTGTTCCTACAAATCTAACAACTCTACCTCTTCGATTTTTCTTTTTGCAAAGCCTTTCTAATTTCTGGTTGCTGCCATTGAAAGAATCTTTCATATACATTTCCATCCATTTTTTCTTTATGTGAAGCTTCTTATAAATGTCACCTATATTAAAAATTAAGGGTCATTTTGAAGAAACTTTAGGTGAGTCCATGTATTCATAAAAATAGATATAGATAATAGATAAAATCCATTCAATAATGCCAAGAAAACTTAAAATTAAATGAAAGATATCACCAACATGCTTCATACTTTAGAATACTTTAGGGTTTTGTATGTTCAGATGAAGGATGTTCAACCAGTAAAGTCTACAGAAATGTTCCACAACACAGAAAAAAAAAAAAAAAAAAAAAAAACCACTCCATGTATTTTAGACAAGAAATATCTAATCTAATCTGATTTTTAATTTCTGTAAGTAAAATAATTTTAAGCTTCAAGAACAGTTTCCAAAGAACAAATGCACGAAACAAAGGATCAAAGGTGGGCTTTAATTCTTCATAGGGAAACACTTTTAATACAGGCTAATTCTTTTCTAAATCTACAAAAGATGATGCAACTGAAAGAACAAACTTGACTGTGGAACTCAGTTTAGACTCATTATTTAAAATATTCAATTTTAAATAAGATGGCAGCCAGGCATATTGGTTCCATTTTAATCCTAGTACTCTGGAGGCAAAAGCAGGCAGATCTTTGTGAGTTCCAGGTTAACCTGGTCGACATAGTGAGTTCCAGGACAGCCTGAGCTACAAAATGAGACCCTGTCACAATCAAACCTGAGTTTGAATCCTAGCACCTACATGATGTGCACAAATATCTCCAACCAGTTCCAGAGGATGTGATGCCCTGTTCTAAATTCTGCATGCACCATAAAAACCAATGAGAGTATTGGAAAGATAATTCAGCAGTTAAGAACACTGGATCCCTTCCAGAGATCAGAGATTGGATTCCCTGCACCCACAAGGTGGCTCACAGCATATAACTTCAGATGCAGGGGATTCAATGGTTTCATCAAGACTCCACAGGTACCAGACACACATGTTGTACACATACACACGTGAAAGCAAAACAACCATACCTATAAAATAAAATGTAAAAAAAAGTAATAAGGGTTACTTTAAAGAATTCAGTTTTCCACTGTGCCATATAAAGAAAGAAGCACAGAGGCATCCTAGAAAAGGAACTGACTAAATATAAAATTAAAACTGGGTCAATGAAAATATGTTTCATGTACATAATTTTGTATACATATCACTTAGGTTTAAGTACATGGAACTGTAAAAGTGTTTACATCAATTTTTTCCTCTTAAAATCCCTTCAAAGAAGTTATGAAGATGCCTCAATACTTGAGGGCCTACTGTGAAAAGAGGAAGTTCACAAATTAGAATCTAGTACCCATCTACAAAACTAACCATGGATGGTTGTTTCTACAAGAACAGCACTGTGGTTGACAGAGTGAGAATTGCTAGGTCTTGCTGGATGCTTGTCTCCCTGCATGTTTGGTGAAAGACCTGTCTTAAGGAAATAAGATGAAAAGTAATAGAGCATCACCCAACATCCTCCTCTGCCCTCCACATGTGTATATATGTACCACAGACAAAAACATACAAAAAATAAAAATTAAGTTTCATTAATGTCACACCAAAGCACCATTTTCATTTTCTGTATCACAGGAAAAAATTATTCCACGATGCTAAATCAAAAATATTTGCAAGAGTCTGTGTCATGAGTAGACCTTGGGATCTGATTCTGCACCTAATCCCACAAGAGCCAGAGGAAACACAACTTCCAGGTGCTCTACCACTCGCAGGATCATAGGAAAGGCCCCCACATCAGGAGTAACTGAGTCCCAAAAGATCTAGGGACAGAGGAAATCCTGCCTTGCCAGTGGCCTGGATTTCTTCCTGACTGAACCTGTACATAGGGCAGACCTGAGGTCCTGGCTCAGAAACCACTCTTAAGACATCCAGAGGGAGTCCCACTCCAAGGTACTCTGAAGTGCCCAAGATCACATGATCACAAAGGAAGCTTGACTCTCAAGAGATGTGAAAACACACCCAGGAACACTGGAGTTCTGACAGAAGATCACAGCTGAGGACTCAGCATCTTTTGCAGCACCCTGTGTAACTAGGACCACCACAAGATCCAGGGCAACAAAAACAACCTCCCAGGCAGAGGCACGGGTTCCTTGTGGCTTGCATCTCTGTCCAGAGAAAACTTCGGGATCTGGCACCCCACCAAACCTTGCAACACACAGAGAAAGCTTAACTCCCAGCAGCTCTGACACAACAGGATCTCAGGAGGTTTTTCACACCAGGATTTCAGGATTCAAGAGGCAACTTGAGGCCAGCACCTGGGCACTTAGGCATGAAATCTGCAGACACCACCAAGGTCCCCACAGGACTCTCCACAGAATCTTAGAACCTCTGATGAATTGAACACAACTTCTGCTCCAATCCAATCTCGAAGGACCTGAGACAGCATTAAGGAGGGAAGCAGAAAACCCGGCCTGACCAGAGTCACAAATCCCTTCCACTAGCACTGGGGCAACATGGGCTCGGAGTCTACGGACACCCCCAAGGTCCCCAGAGAACTTTCCATGGGATCTTAGGCCCTCTGGTGAGTGGAACACAACTTCTGCTAGGAGGCAGATTTGAACACCACATATCTGGGCACCTTCCCTGCAAGAGGAGAGCATGCCTACAGAGAGTACTCTGACGACTGAAACTCAGGAGAGAGCTAGACACCCAGGTTTTCTGATAGAGGCTAACATAATAACCTGAGGAACAAGCTCTAACCAGAGACAGCTATAACAACGCACTCCAGAAATTACCAGATGGAAAAAGGCAAACATAAGAATTTTTTAACAGAAACCAAGACCACTCACCATCATCAGCACGCAGTACTCCCACCCCACCCAATCCTGGGCACCCCAACAAACCCAAAAAGATAGACCGGGATTTAAAAGCATATCTCATGATGATGGTAGAGGACATCAAGAAGGACTTTAATAACTCACTTAAAGATATATAGAAGAACACTGCTAAACAGGATGAAGACCAAAAAAAAAAAAAAATCCCTTAAAAAATTGCAGTACAACACGACCAAACAGGTGATGGAATAAATAACATCATCCAAGACCTTAAAAGAGAAGTAGACACAATAAAAAAAAAAAAAAAAAAAAAACCCAAAGTGAGGCAACGCTGAAGATAGAAACCCTAGGAAAGAAATCTGGAACCATAGACTCGAGCATCAGCAAAGTAATACAAGATATGGAAGAGAGAATCTCAGGTGCAGAAGATTCCATAGAGAACATTGGCACAACAATAAAAGAAAATACAAAATGCAAAAAGATCCTAACTCAAAACATCCAGGAAATCCAGGACACAATGAGAAGACAAAAACTATGGATAATAGGAGTAGATGAGAATGAAGATTTTCAACTTAAAGGGCCAGCAAATATCTTCAACAAAATTATAGAAGAAAACTTACCAAACCTAAAGAAAGACATGCCCATGAACATACAAGAAGCCTACAAAACTACAAATAGACTGGACCAGAAAAGAAATTCCTCTTGACCCATAATAATCAAAACAAAAAATAAAGAGAGAATATTAAAAGCAGTAAGGGAAAAAGGTCAAGTAACATATAAAGGCAGGCCTATCAGAAAAACACCAGACTTTTCACCAGAGACTATGAAAGCCAGACGATCCTGAACAGATGTTATACAGACACTAAGAGAACACAAATGCCAGCCTAGGATACTATAACTAGCAAAACACTCAATTACCATTGATGGAGAAACCAAAGTATTCCATGACAAAACTAAATTCACACATTATCTTTCCACCAGTCCAGCCCTTCAAAGGATAATAACAGGAAAAAACAAAACTAATAAACAAACAAAACAAAACAAAACAATACAAGAACAGAAACCACGCCCTAGAAAAACCAACAAAGTAATTCTTCAACTAACCAAAAAAAAAAAAAGGCAGACACAAGAACAGAATGCCAACTCTAACAACAAAAATAATAGGAAGCAACAATTACTTTTCCTTAATGTCTCTTAATATCACTGGACCCAATTCCCCAATAAAGAGACATAGACTAACAGACTGGCTATAAAATCAGGACACAATATTTTGCTGTTTAGAGGAAACCCATCTCAGGGAAAAAGACAAACAATACCTCAGAGTGAAAGTCTGGAAAACAATTTTCCAAGCAAATGGTCTGAAGAAACAAGTTGGAGTAAACATTCTAATATCGAATAAAATCAACTTCCAACCCAAAGTTATCATAAATGACAAGGTGGGACACTTCATACTCATCAAAGGAAAAATTCTCCTAGAGGAACCCTCAATTCTGAATATCTATGCTCAAATACAAGGGCAGTCAAATTCATTAAATAAACTTTAGTAAAGCTCAAAGCACACATTGCATAGTGTGAGACTTCAACACACTTTCATCAATAGACAGATTGTGGAAACAGAAACTAAACAGGGACACAATGAAACTTACAGAAGCTATAAAACTGTGGAAACAGAAACTAAACAGGGACACAATGAAACTTACATAAGCTATGAAACAAATAAACTTAACAGATATTTACAGAAGATTGTATCCTAAAACAGAAGGATATACCTTCTTCTCAGCACCTCATGGTATCTTCTCCAAAACTGACCATATAATTTGTCACAAAACAGTATTCAACAGATACAAAAATATTGCAATTGCCCAATTGCATTCTATCAGACCACCATGGACTATGCATGTTCTTCAATAACAACATTAATAAAGGAAAGCCAACATTCATGTGGAAACAGAACAACATTCTTCTCAATGATACCTTGGTCAAAGAAGGAATAGAGAAAGAAATACAAGACTTTTTAGAGTTTAATGAAAATGAAGCCACAACATACCCAAACTTCTGGGACACAATGAAATCATATCTAAGAGGGAAACTCATAGCTCTGAGTGCCTCAAAAAGAAACTAGAGAGGGCACACACTAGTAGTTTACAACACACCTAAAAGTTCCAAGACAAAAGGAAGCAAATTCACCCAAGAGGAGCAGAAGGCAGGAAATAATTGAACTCAGGGGTGAAATCAACCAAGTGGAAACAAGAAATATTCAAAGAATCAATCAAACGAGGATCTGGTTCTTTGAGAAAATCAACAAGATAGATAAACACTTAGCCAGACTCACTAGAGGGGACATGGACAGCATCCTAATTAACAAAATCAGAAATGAAAAGGGAGACATAACAACAGATCCTTAAGAAATCCAATACTCCATCAGATCCTTCTACAAAAGGTTATACTCTGGAAAACATGGACAAAAATGGACAAATTTCTAGACAGATAGCAGGTACCAAAGTTAAACCAGAATCAAGTTAATGATCTAAACAATCCCATATCCCCTAAAGGAATAGAAGCAGTCATTATTAGTCTCCCAACCAAAAATAGCCCAGGACCAGATGGGTTTTGTGGAGAGTTCTATCAGACCTTTAAAGACGATCTAATTCCAGTTCTTCACTAACAATTCCACAAATTAGAAGCAGAATGTACTCTACCCAACTCAATCTGTGAAGCCAAAATTACTTTGCTACCTAAACCACAGAAATATCTAACAAAGATGGATTACTTAAGACCAATTTCTCTTATGAATATCGATGCAAAAATATTCAATAAAATTCTTGCTAACTGATTCCAAGAACACATAAGAATAATAATCCATTATGACCAAGTAGGTTTAATTTCAGGGATGCAGGGATGGTTTAATATATGTAAATCCATCAATGTAATCCATTATATAAACAAACTCAAAGACAAAAACCACAGGATCATCTGCTTAGATGCGGAGAAAGCATTGACAAAATCCAACACCGATTCATGTTAATAGTCTTGGAAAGATTAGGAATTCAAGGCCCAAACCGAAAAATGATAAAAGCAATCTACAGAAAACCAGTAGCCAACGTCAAAATAAATGGTGAAAAGCTGGAAGCAAACCCACTAAAATCAGAGACTAGACAAGGCTGCCCACTTTCTTCCCTCCTATTCAATATTGTACTTGACATCTTAGCCAGAGCAGTTCGACAACAAAAGGAAATCAAGGGGACACAAATTGGCAAGGAAGAAGTCAAAATATCTATTTTTGCAGAGGATATGATGGTATATATAAGTGACCCTAAAAATTATACCAGACAACTCCTAAACATGATAAACAGCTTCGGTGAAGTAGCTGGATATAAAATTAACTCAAACAAGTCAATGGCCTTTCTCTACACAAAGAATAAACAGGCTGAGAAAGGAATTAGGTAACAACACCCTTCTCAATAGTCACAAATAATAAAAAATACCTTGGCGTGACTCTAACTTCTGGGATCAAATTAAATGGAGAGAAACTTGATGCAATCCCACTAAAATAAGACAAGACAGGACTAGACAAGGATTCTCAGTCTCTCCCTACTTGTTCACTATAGTACTAGAAGTTCTACCCAGAGCAAATAGACAACAAGAGACGTCAAAGGAATAAAAAATTGGAAAGGAAGAAGTCAAAATATCACTATTAGCAGATGATAAAATAGTATATTTAATTGACCCCAAAAATTCCACCAGGAAACCTGTAAAACTTAAAAACAACTTCATCAAAGTGGATAGATATACAATTAACTGAAACAAATCAGTAGCTTTCCTCTACTCAAAGGATAAACAGGCTGAAAAGAAATTATGGAAACAACACCCTTCAAAAGTCACGAATTATAATACCTTGGTGTGACTCAAACCAAGCAAGTGAAAGATCTCCATGACAAGAACTTCAATTCTCTGAAGAAAGAAATTACAAATCTCAGAAGATGGAAAGATCTCCCATGCTTCATAGATTGGTGACCCGATTAATTTAGTAAAAGTGGATGTCTTGCCAAAAGCAATCTACAGATGCACTCTCCATCAAAATTCAAATTCAATTCTTCATAGCGATAGAAACAGCAATATACAAAATCATTCGGAATATCAAAACCCCAGAATATCGAAAAACAGTTATCAACAATAAAAGAAATTCAGGGGGAATCATCCGTGACCTCAATCTGTATTATACAAAAATAGTGATTAAAAAAAAAGTGTATGGTAATGGTACAGAGACAATGGCTTTATGAAATTCACAGGCAAATGGATGGATCTAAATTATATCATCCTATATGAGGTAACAAAACCCCAAAGTAAAAAACATGGTATGCACTCACTGATAATTGGGTATTAGCCTAAAATCTCAGAATACCCAAAATGTAATTCACAGTCCACATGAAGCTCAAGTAGAAGGAAGACAAAAGTGAGGGTGTTTCAGGCCTTAGAATGGGGAACAAAATACTACTGGGAGGAAATATTGAGACAAAGTTCAGGGCACAGACTGAAGGAATGACCATGCAGAATCTGCCCAACCTGTGGAACCATCCCAAAAACAGACCGAGTACAGACACCAGACCCAGTCACCATTGTAGATACCAACAAGTACTTGCTGACAGTAGCCTAATAAGGCTGTCTCCTGAGAGGCTCTGCCAGAGCTTGGTAGGAACAGAGACTGAATCTCACAGCCAGCAATCAGACTGATCATGGGGTTCCCAGTGGAGGAGTTAGAGGAAGGACTGAAGGAGCTGAAGGGGTTTGCAACCTTATAGGAAAAATATCAATATGAACCAAACAGACCATCCAGGGTCTGCCCAACATATGGATCCATCCCATACACAGACAGCAGACACATTCACTATTGTCGATACCATGTGCTTGCTGACAGGAGCTAAATATGACTGTCTTCTAAGAGGCACTGCCAGAGCTTGGCAAGAACAGAGGGTGATGGTCGCAGCCTGATCATGGGGTCCGCAGTGGAGGGGATGAGGAAAGACTGAAGGAGCTGAATGGGTTTGCAACCTTACAGTAAGAACATCAATATGAAACAAGTAACCCCCCAGAGCACCCAGGGACTAAGCCACCAAACAAAGAGGGGGACCCATGATTCCAGCTATATATATATTAGAGGATGGCATTGTCAGACATCAGTGAGAGAAGAGGTCCTTGGACCTGTGATCCTGTGAAGGCTGTATGCCCCAGTGCAGGCAACTGCCACAGTAGAAATGTGGGAGTGGGTGGTTGGGAGAACATGCTCATAGAAGCACAGGGAGGGTCGAATAGAATAGAAACTTTCTGGGGTGAAATCAGGAAAAGGCTAATATTTGAAATGTAAATAAACACAGACACACACAGACACAAACACACACACACACACACACACAAACAAAATTATGGCTTTAACTGTGACTTCAAGTAGGTTTATATGTAATCTCAGGATGATATAAATTTTGGTACCATTCCTGCTAAGTTTTTGATAAATTAGAGTAAATGTCTCTGCATCTCAGTCTCCAAATGAAATCATGGTTGCTTTTATCACAACCAAGCTCCTCAATCTTTTTCATCACAATACAAACCTAAAGCAGATCTAAAATATAAAGTTCTTCCTGGTTGGACAATTATTTTACTGCTACAGCAAGAAGTACTGGTTTCAAACTTCAACAATGAAAAAAAAAAAGGATAAAAATATTAAATATAAAAAAATAAAATATACATGTTTCCTCAGGTCCAGGTACATTTGTAAGGATGAGGACTTTCGGTTCAAGGCCAGTCCAAGCTGCAATTGAGATTTCAGACAATCCTGAGATATAGAGTTACAGCTTACTTCCCTAAACCAAAACAACATATAAATAAAGACTGCCTGACCTAAATTATGTCTGAAGTCCCAGTACTTCTGAGGCTGAGAGCAGCCTCTGTATTTTGAGGCAGTTTGGAGACTATATATAGAAATTTCAGCAATCTGGCTTTTTAACAAGAGGTAGAAGAAAATGAAGACTGGTCTTTAGTTTATTTATAATGAATTCCTGTTGGGCAGCAGCAGCAAAAAGAAGGTTTTAGTCTGTTGGTGCCACTAACTGACATCCAGTTTACTCACACCTCACATCTCCAGGCCCCAAGAAGACTTTCAGGGTCTGAAATACCCTGGCATTCCTGCTTTCTGCTAGGAGCTATTCTGTTCAAACTCCTGCCCTTAGTGATTTTCTCTGTTTTTCTCAGCAGATGCCAATGGGAAAGTCAATTGTGAACTTGGAAGCAGTACCTTCCTGAGTCCAGTGAGAGTCACCTCCTCTCCTTACTCCTGAAGTAACATGTCCATCCTTCCACCTTCATCCCAACACAGACCTCCAGCTCTAACAGGATTAACCATCTTTCAACAGACAATTGACTACCTCCACTGAGACTTCTCCCTACCGTGCTTCCTCATGCACATTTCTTCCTCAAGAACTGGGCTTCATGACCACTACAAAGCATACTGGGTAACAGGGATTGGATAGCAGGAAATCAATCTCAGCAAAGCCCCTTGCTGATTGGCCGTGTTTTCACATGTGTACTAAGGGCGTGTTAGGCTCTATCACTCATCTGTCATCCAAGCAGCAAAAGGGAGGTAGTATTTTAGCTGCTACTAATACCCAGAGGCTTTCCATTTTCCAAGTTTGCAATACTAACTTGAAAGTTAAAATAAATGAACCCCTAAAAAGACTCTCCTACTTTTTTTTTTCAGATGAAGGGCCTCTTGATTGTAATTTAAATTGTTTTATTTTTTATGTAATGTGTTTTTGCGTGTTTGTATTTATACAACCTGCATGTATGTTGTTCATAGAAACTAGAAGAGAATTCCAAAACCCCTGGATATAGAATTAAAAATGGTTGTGAGCCATTATGTGGGTTCTAGGAACTAAAACTTGGTTCTGTCCAAGAACAACAAGTGCTCTTAATTTCTAAGCCATCTTTCCATCCCTGTCCTTTGCATGTTTTAAGGTGTGCTGGATCATGTCTCTCGATAGATGTTCATTTTTACTATGCAGGAGAGATCATAAAATTATGACACTTTCTTAATATTATCTATTTCAAGAAATAGAAAAAAACACCATAATTTTACTAGATTGTGTAAATCTTAAAAAGAGTTTTGGCAAAAAAATGATTGTGTATATATTTCAGTATGAGTGTGCACAAGAAGGCCACAAATAGACATCTACTGCATTCTAATCATATTCCAACTTACTTTTATTTTATTTTTTTATTCAAGACAGGGTTTCTCTGTATAGCCTTGGTTGTCCTGGAACTCACCCTGTATACCAAGCTGGCCTCAAACTCAGAAATCTCTCTGCCTCTGCCTCCCAATTGCTGGAATTAAGGCATGTGACATCACTAGCTGACCAAACTTAAAACTTGAGACATGGTCTCTCAGAATCTGCAGCTCACCAATGCCACTAGCCTTGCTAGCCAGCAAGGTGTCTCCACCTACTCAACACTGGGTTGCAGCCTGCATTTTTTAAGTGGATTCTATGTCCCCACCTTAACTCCATATACTTTCAAGGCAAGCGCTTTACCAAAACAGCTTGTAGCCACTCTCTTCTTTTTTTCTCTCTCTCTCTCTAATCATGCCTACGTTTAGGCTCCTAAAATGCTTTTTTTTTTTTTTTTTTTTTGGTTTTTCGAGACAGGGTTTCTCTGTGTAGTCCTGGCTGTCCTGGAACTCACTCTGTAGACCAGGCTGGCCTCGAACTCAGAAATCCGCCTGCCTCTGCCTCCCAAGTGCTGGGATTAAAGGCGTGCGCCACCACACCCGGCCCTAAAATGCTTAATGCTTAATGCTGGTTTTGCTCGTTTCCTTACAACAAGAAATTGGGTTTCTTGCTCACTTTACAATCTGAAGTTGATTTGGAAAACTGCACAAACTAACATTTCATTTGAGAGGCTTATTGCAGAGTTTTGTTTGTTTGTTAGTTTTTTTGTTAATTTGGTGGGTTGGTTGGGTTTTGTTTTGTTTTTGTTTTTTTTCTTTTTTGTTTTGCCCACTGAAGATGAAACTCATAACTTTTACATGGTATTTTACCACTGAACTACATCTTCAGCTAATCATTCATTCTGAATGTTGGTTGAGAAGTCATCTCATATGGGTTTTAAAGAGAACTACAATTACTGTGAAATCTAAAATTATCCCCTATGGTATAGGGGTTATAGAGATCTGATTCCCTCTTCTGACCTCTTCAAAAACCAGTCAAAAACCTCCAAAAACACATACCTCCAGATTTATCCAACATACTGTCTAGTTCACCTCTGTTAAGAAAGGAATATAAAAATTAATGTAAGAAATATCGTGAACTGGTAGGACATTTTTCTTCCCCACAGAAAACTTTAAACAGAACCTTCTTTTAATTATTTATAATAAATATATGTTTGGTTCGGAACAAATGACATATACATATAAAATACATGGTGGACTACCAAAGTGAACTTGTATGATTTACTTTTTACAATTCATACATTTACACCCCAGAGTAGTTTATTCATACCTCTACGACTCTTGCTGAGACCCTTCTTCTTCCCAGATGGCCCCCCTCTTATTCTTTTCATGTTTTTCCTTTTCTTTTTGTGTATATCTGGGAAGATCTCATGCAGGTGGTCCTACTGTATGAGTTGCTATGTGTTTGTGATCACAATCTCTCAAGGACCTCAATCTGGGCTTGAACACACCATATAGCAGTGTCTGACTTTGAATTGTTCATCTTCCTGAATCTACTTCTCCAGTGAAGGGATCACAAACACTACTTATGAAGTACTCTATTGAACTCTATTGAAATACTCTATTGAAAATTTTACCCCATATCTCCATCTTTTTTTACGTGAGTTGATATATTCTCATCTTTGTCAAATGCTGGGCTCTTCTTTACTGTATTGACAAGAGAAAATAGAAACATTTGAATGGATGCTATATAAGTAATAGTTAATAAAGTACTAAAGATTTGAATTTCTCTCAAGATACTGCCCATGTGAGTTTTTGAAAGAGATTTTAGAAAGGAAATAATTACATCGATGAAATCCAGGACACAAAGAGATGACGAAACTTAAGGATAATAGGTATCGATGAAAAGTAATTTTTACCAAACTATAGGGACAGTGAGTATATTCAACAAAATTATAGAAGAAAATTTCCCTAACCTAAAAAAAGAGTTTCCCGTGAATATACAAGAAGCCTACGAAACTCCAAATAGTTTATACCAGAAGAGAAATTTCAGCCATCAAATAATAATCCAAACATCAAATGCAAAAAAAAAAAAAAAAAAAAAGGAAAAGAAAAAAAGAACAGTTTCTTTAAAGAAAGAAAGAATATTAAAAGCAATATGGGAAATTTCAAGTAACTTATAAAGGAAGACTTATCAGACCTATACCTAACATAACCTCTGAGACTATGAAAGCCATAAGATCCTGGGCATATATCATACAGAAATGCCAGCCAAGGCTATAATACACAGCAAAAATATCTTACCATAGTTTGAGAAAAGAAGGTATTCCATGAGTAGGGCCACAAGCCTCTCCGGTCAGAAAAGCGCCGGTGTAGCTAGGGCGCAGGATCTGCTGACACTCGCCAACTACCCACAACACCCGCCACAGGATCTTAAGACTTCTGGTGAGTGGAACACAGCTTCTGCTCCAATCCAATTGCGCGTGGGACTTGAGACTGCATTAGTTAGGGAAGCAGAAAACCGGCCTGAGTAGGACCACAGGCCTCATCCGGCCGGACCAGAACCGGGATAGCTAGAGCGCAGGGTCGGCTGACACCCGCAAGCTACCCACGACCCCCGCCACAGGATTTTGAGACTGCTGGTGAGTGGAACACTGTGGAAAGCCGTGCAGCGAGCAATCGTTTTAGAGAGCCGTGCACGTGCTGCGTGCAATCACCATTATAAGATGGCGCTGGCCTCCGCTGTGACTAACTAGTAAACAAGCCTTGTGCGCAAGTGCGAGAGTGAACTCACTCCTAGTCACTGCCCATTCTCGGGGTGTAATAGTGGTGTGATGAGCGAGCAAGGAATCAAGAGCTGTCACGCCACATCAGGTGCTGAAACGTCATGGCTGAGTGCTATATAAGGGACTCCATTTTCTGGGGTCGGGATCTTCCTGAGAAGTAAGCAATAAAGCTTTGCTGCAGAAGATTCCGGTTGTCCTGAGTGTGTTCTTGCCGGCGGGGACAAAAGCTTGGGATACTTGGCGCCAAAGACCCGGGGACTTTATACCATCACACCGGCGCAAGGAAGATCCCTCATTTGCGGGGCGGAACCAGAACTGCGGGACACTACAGCTCTGCAAGGTAAGTATAGTCTTGAAATTTCTCCAGAGTTAGATACCCTTTTGATTGTTTGCATGGCGATTGCACTTTCCCTTTTGGTTTCGTTTTGCTTCCACCGCTGGAACTGCTGACAGGTTCCCAGTCGCAGTCAGGCTTGGACAGCACCTGGACAGTGCCTGGACAGCCATTAGTTTCAGTCACGGTCAGGACTGGATAGCGGCAGTATGGGAATTTCTCACTCTGTAGTAGTGGCGTTAAGGTCGGTCTTGAAGCAGTGTGGCCTAAAAATCGCCACTAAGAGTATAGAGGCATTTGTCAGGGAGGTAGACCGTGTGGCACCATGGTATGCTTGCTCAGGTTCGTTAACTATCACCTCTTGGGACAAACTGAAAGGAGATCTAGTTAGGGAACAGCAGAACGGCAAACTTAAAGCAGGGATCATGCCGTTATGGAAATTGGTCAGGTCGTGCTTAACAGATGAGGATTGTGAGCAAATGGTAGAAGCAGGGCAGAAGATTTTGGAAGAAATTCAAGACAGTCTATCAGAGGCAGAGTGGGGAGAGAGATTGAAAGTTGGGATGAAACAAGGTGCACCGAAGAATTTAGGCCTTTCCACGGGCCTTGAGCCCGAGGAAAAGAGATATAAAGGAAAGAATGCCTTGGGAGAGATTAGAAAAAGGGATGGAAAGGGAGAGAAGAAGAGAGAAAGAACTGGAGAGGCACATAAGGAAAGGAGCCTCTACCCGCCATTAGATGAGTTTAAGGCACTAGCTGTCAGTAGCTCAGAATTGGATAAGGAACTTAGCTCCTCTGAGGAGACAGACTTAGAGGAAGAAAGATACCAGCAAGATGAAAGACGAGCTAATCAGTCACAGAATAACATAAAGAAAGCAAAAGTAGCTAGAGACAAATGTCAAATCACTATGCGATCTTCAGATCCGCAACCTCTGGGTCCTAGTACACCTCCGCCCTACGTGCAGAGGTATCAATCAGACTCATTCATATCAAAAGAGGAACAGAGAATAGTGCAGCAAGCATTCCCAGTCTTTGAAGGCGCAGAGGGCGGATGCGTTCATGCCCCAGTGGAGTATATACAGATTAAAGAACTAGCAGAGTCAGTTCGTAACTATGGAGTCAATGCCAACTTTACTTTAGCCCAAGTCGAAAGGCTTGCGACTCTGGCAATGACGCCTGGCGATTGGATGACCATAGTAAAAGCCGCATCTCCTAACATGGGAATGTATTTAGAATGGAAAGCTTTGTGGCAAGACTCCTGCCAAGCACAGGCAAGGGCCAATGCCAATGTTGAAGGGGACCAAGGAACATGGACTTTTGAGTTGCTTACAGGTCAGGGACAACATGCTAATAACCAGACAAATTACCATTGGGGAGCTTATGCTCAGATCTCAGCTGCTGCAGTTAAGGCATGGAAGGCACTCTCTAAGAAGGGAGAGGCAAGTGGGCATTTGACCAAGATCACCCAGGGCGCACAGGAGTCATTCTCAGATTTTGTGGCTAGAATGACAGAAGCAGCAGGGAGAATTTTTGGGGATCCAGAGACAGCTATGCCTTTAATTGAACAGTTGATCTATGAACAGGCTACCCAGGAATGCAGGGCGGCTATTACACCTAGAAAGAGCAAGGGACTGCAGGCCTGGTTGAAGGTTTGCCGTGAGCTTGGAGGGCCACTCACTAATTCAGGTTTAGCAGCTGCCATTTTACAAGGGCAAAAACGCCCTGACATGGCTGAGCTCAAACTCTGCTATAATTGTGGCAAACCGGGACACTTAAAAAAGGACTGTAGAGCCCTTGTCAAAAGGAGAGCACCAGGACTGTGTACTAAGTGTGGAAAAGGATATCATTGGGCCAGAGATTGTCGTTCAGTCAGGGACATTCAAGGCAGGCCCCTGCAGCCAGGATTCCCTCAAGCAGTAGATAATGAGACCATTCCAAAAAACCAGTACAGGGCCCTCAGGTCTCAGGGCCCGAAAACATATGGGACCTTGACAGGCAAAAGGTGGACCCCACAGTCCGCAGGGCAACAGAAGGATCAGCTGGGTTGGACCTCCGTACCACCACCCGATTCATGCTAATGCCCCAAATGGGGGTACAGCCTATTCCTACTGACTATAAAGGACCTCTGCCATCCGGGAGTGTTGGCCTAATATTTGGCCGGGCCTCCCTTACCTTACAAGGTCTTATTGTTCACCCTGGAGTCGTAGATCAAGACTATGAAGGGGAACTTCAAGTTCTCTGTTCCTGTCCTAAGGGTGTCTTTTCTATTTCACAAGGGGATAGAATAGCTCAGTTAATAATTTTGCAAAGCCTACATGGCTGTTTTCCTTCTTCTGGTGTCCCTCGAGCTACCAGAGGGATTGGTTCTACTGGAAATGATTCTGCTTACTTAGTGATGCCTCTTGACTCCAGGCCATTCTTAGAATTAGTTATAGAAGGAAAACAATTTAAAGGGATTTTAGACACAGGAGCAGATAAAAGTATCCTTTCTTCCCAATGGTGGCCAAAAACTTGGCCCGTTACTCAGTCATCACGTTCTTTGCAAGGTTTAGGTTATCAGTCCTGTCCCACTATTAGTTCCCGTTCTTTGAGTTGGACAGCTCCTGAAGGTCAAACAGGACGATTCATTCCCTATGTTTTACCACTCCCAGTAAATCTCTGGGGGAGAGACATCTTACAGGCACTAGGACTGACCTTGACTAATGAATACTCGCCACAAGCTGTTCAAATAATGAAGAAAATGGGCTAAAAGAAGGAAGGGGATTAGGGAAAGGAGAGCAGGGTAAACTTGAACCTATCCCTCAAAAAGGTAATAACGGGAGACAAGGTTTGGGTTTTTTCTAGGGGCCGTTGAGGGCTCCATGCCCATGCCATGGCTTACAGAGGAAGTTGTATGGGTTCCTCAATGGCCTCTCTCCTCTGAAAAGTTAGAAGCAGCTACAAAACTAATTTCTAAATAGCTAAGCTTGGGTCATTTAGAGCCCTCTACCTCACCCTGGAATACACCTATTTTCGTAATTAAGAAAAAATCTGGCAAATGGCGCTTATTACATGATCTTAGAGCTATTAATGCACAAATGCGTCTATTTGGACCAGTTCAGCGAGGGCTACCATTGTTTTCTGCCTTACCCAAAAATTGGAAAATTATAATTATAGATATTAAAGATCGCTTTTTCTCTATACCTTTATGCCCTCAAGATAGGCAAAGATTTGCATTTACCATCCCAGCCATTAATCATTTAGAACCGGATCAAAGATACCAATGGAAGGTCCTAACTCAGGGGATGGCGAATAGTCCCACCATGTGTCAACTGTATGTGCAATTGGCACTTAAGTCAGTTAGAGAGCATTTTCCATCATTACAGGTGATAATTTATATGGATGACATTTTGATTTGCCATAAAAATTCACAGTTATTGCAGGATGCATACCCTATATTAATAAAAATGTTAGGGCAATGGGGATTGCAGGTGGCCACTAAAAAGGTGCAAGTTGCTTGAATGGGAGCCTTCCTAGGGTCACTCATTTATCCTGACAAAATTGTTCCTCAAAAATTAGAGATTCGCAAAGATCAACTACATACCTTGAATGATTTCCAAATATTGCTAGGAGATATTAATTCGCTAAGACCATTTTTGAAAATTCCATCAGCAGAATTAAAGCCCTTATTTGACATATTAGAGGGAGATACCCACATCTCCTCCCACAGAGCACTTACCCCAGCTGCATGTCAAGCTTTACAAACGATAGAAAAGGCCTTACAAGATGCTCAATTACAACGCATTGAGGAGTCAAAGTCATTTGAATTGTGCATATTAAAAACTGCACAGTTACCAACAGCTGTCTTATGGCAAAAAGGACCCTTATTGTGGGTCCATCCTAATGCTTCCCCTGCAAAAATTATTGAGTGGTATCCTAATGCAATTGCTCAACTTGCACTTAGGGGGATAAAAGCAGCTATTACTTATTTTGGGAAAGAACCTCATATGCTAATTGTACCTTATACTTCTGCTCAAGTTCAAACCCTGGCAGCAACAACTAACGATTGGGCAGTCTTGGTTGCCTCTTATTCAGGACAAATTGATAATCATTATCCAAAACATCCAATTTTACAATTTGCCTTAAGCCAAGCCATAGTGTTTCCAGTAATAACAGCCAAACACCCACTTCCGGATGGGGTAGTAGTGTATACAGATGGATCCAAATCTGGCATAGGTGCATATGTAGTAAATGGCCAAGTAACATCTAAACAATATAATGAGACATCACCCCAGGTTGTAGAGTGTTTGGTGGTTCTAGAGGTCCTTTAAACTTTTCCTGGACCGCCCAATATTGTATCTGATTCCTTATATGTGGTTAATGCAGTTAATACGCTTGAAGTTGCTGGCTTAATTAGACCCTCTAGCAAGCTTGCTCACGTTTTTCACCAAATTCAGTAAACCCAGTTACATAGAATTCATCTTGTGTGTATTACTCATGTTAGGGCTTATTCTGGCCTTCCTAGCCCTATGTCTCATGGAAATGACTTGACAGACAAAGCCACTAGAATAGTGGCTGCTGCTCTGTCTTCACAGGCTTTCATACACTCTTCCACGTGATGGCTGAAACATTATGCTGCCATTTCACTTTAACCAGGAAGGAAGCTCATGACATTGTCACCCAATGTCAAAACTGTTAATTTCTGCCTATTCCTCAGGTAGGGATAAACCACCGAGGCATCAGGCCATTACAGGTCTGGCAAAGGGATGTCACTCGTATTTCCTCCTTTGGAAGAAATCAATATTTACATATTTTCATTGACACCTGCTCTGGTGTTATGTTTGCTACAGCTTTAACAGGTGAGAAAGCCTCTCATGTTATATAGCACTGTTTAGAAGCATGGAGTGCTTGGTGCAAGCCCATAAACCTTAAAACTGATAATCTGCCAGGATATACCTCTGCTAAATTTCAGCAATTTTGTCATCAAATGGATATCACTCACCTGACTGGCCTTCCTTATAACCCTCAAGGACAAGGCATGGTGTAAGGTGCCCACCGTGCACTCAAGTCTTATTTTATAAAACAAAAGGGGGGAGTTAATGAGACTCTGCCCTCAGTGCCAAGAGTAGCTGTGTCCATGGCACTCTTTACAATTAATTTTTTGAATCTTGATGAGCAAGGTTGCTCTGCAGCCGATCGACATAGCTCAGACCCTGATAGACCAAAAGAAATGGTGAAATGGAAGGATGTGTTATCTGGTCTGTGGGAAGGCCCGGATCCTACTTTGTTAAGATCCAGGGGAGCTGTTTGTGTTTTTCAACAGTGTGAAGACAACCCATTTTGGCTTCAGGAATGACTCACCCGCAAGATAGTAATCAAGGATGGTGTGGAAGATGCTGACCTCCGGAGGACTGCTCCTGATCCTGACAATGCTGAACTTGTCTCAGGTTCCTAGTATGATGGGCAAACAGAGATGGGCCATTCTCTCGACTTTCCCTAAATCAATGCCAGTTCACCATGATGCTATAGTTTTTCCAAAATTCTTTACTACTAATAAAACATTAGATTTACCATATCTACCCTATGATCCCGCCCAAGCATCATTAGGAGAAAATCGCTCTTTATTAGAACAGGGTTCTTTATGTCATCAAATTAATGGACCAGGAAAATGTACAAACCTCACAGTCTGAGCCTTGGGGATGTTTAATGAGCACCAAGGAGGCTGGGTGAGCACAATCCAAGATAATTCCAAAGCAGATATAACTATTACATATCGGACCTTAGGGCAGGGGGCAATTTGGGCCAATGGTACATTTCCACCACATAACTTTTCAGACAAAGAATGTCCTCTACAACCAAAAAAACCCTACATTATAGATTGGAAGATGAAGGGCTGATCTTGCCTTGGTCTGATTGTCAATCCTCCATCACTTGTTAGGCAGACCAGAGTAAAATCTTTTCCTAATCTCCCAACATGTTGGCTGACCCAGAGAATGAATTTATTATGAAAAAGGGATTTTTCATACAGGACTTTACAATGCATCCCTTTCATAGTGGGTGCTTTGTGGAGTCAATGGCAGTTGTACAGATCTCAATCCTTTGATCTTTATCCAGGGAGGAGGAGTTGGAAAGGCTTCTTTTACTGGCATCTCCAGATTTACTCAGTATTGGGGAATACATTGACTCCCTGGACTCTTATGGGTAAACTAATACCAGCGTAGAGATCACTGGGTTCAAAAAAACTTTCGTAAACCAGATTAATTACCCGCCTATGCCAGTCTGTATTTACTCCACTTTCTTGTTTATTCTTTCAAATGATTCATTTGAAGTCTGTTTCAATCATTCTTGTTGGATTTCTCAATGCTGGGATGTAACAAAGGACACCCGTGCCATGGTGGCATTCATCCCTTGTTGGATCCTTGTTCCGGTGGAAACACCCTCCACTATATCCCTGTTTCGACAAAAAAAGAGTTTTGGGCATTACTGCTGCCATAATCATAGCAATTTCAGCCAGTGCAGTTGCTGCTACAGCTGCAGGGTACACTATGGCTAGTATGGTTCAGTCAGGCACAAAATTAAATTTCAGCAGATCTGACTGATGCCATAACTCTCCTAACTTCTGCTAGTACCAAGTTAAAGGGAGGGCTGATAAATTTGAATCAGTGCCTTGACCTGGCATAGGAACTGATAGGCGTCCTGTACCAGATGGTCCAGTTGGGTTGTGAACGAAAGTTGAATGCTCTGTGTATTACCAGGGTCCAATATGAAAATTTTACTCATTCAGCTAATCTGTCTTGACAGCTTTCCTTATATCTTGCAGGAAATTCGTCTGAGGGATTCGATGAGAGTCTTGAGGCCCTGAGGGTGGCAGTTTTAAACATCAACTCAATGCGAGTGGACCTGTCATTGACAGAGGGCCTCTCCTCCTGGATTTCATCTGCATTTTCTTATTTTAAGGAATGGTTAGGGGTAGGCTTATTTGGTGTTGCCACCTGCTGTGGACATGTGTTCATGCTCTGGTTTACAAGCTTAGAACTCAACAAACAAATGACAAGGTTGTGATAGCTCAAGCACTTGCTGCCATTGAGCAAGGGGCCTCCCCCGAAATCTGGCAATCTATGCTCAAGAATTAGTTGACACTGGTGGCTGACCTCTTTTGTAGAGTTTGCCCTAGGTCATTTAGTAGTTAGTGTCACATAGCACTGCAATATCCAGGGACGGGCAACTTTCCTCATGCACAGATCAACCTAAGACATGGGGCCCAGTTGAGATAGCGTTACCCTATGATGGGAAAGGCTGTGACATTAGAGGAACGACCTAAGACTGGAGCCACAGCAGATGGGCATCATTACACAGACCTAGTCCAGGCTCACTTTAATAAAATAAAAAGGGGAAGACGTGGGGAACCGTGCTGCTAGCAATCGCCATTATAAGATTGTGCTGGTCTCCGCTGTGCCTAATTAGTAAACAAGCCTTGTGCGCAAGGGCAAGAGTGAACTCATGCCTAGTCACTGCCTATCTCGAGGCCTAATAATGGGGTGCTGGGAAAGCAACGAATCAGGAGGTGACAGGACACATCAGGTGATGAAACGCCATGGCTGAGGGCTATATAAGCAATGCCATTTTACCGGGTCAGGGACTTACCTCCTGAAAAAGCAATAAAGCTTTTTGCTGCAGAAGAATACGTGTCCGAGTTTGTTCTTGCTGGCGAGAACAATAGCTCGGACATTCTTTCTTTCTTTCTTTCTTTCTTTCTTTCTTTCTTTCTTTCTTTCTTTCTTTCTTTCTTTCTTTCTTCTTTCTTTCTTTCCTTCCTTCCTTCCTTCCTTCCTTCCTTCCTTCCTTCCTTCCTTCCTTCCTTCCTTCCTTCCTTCCTTCCTCCTTCCTTCCTTCCTTCCTTCCTTCCTTCCTTCCTTCTTTTCTTCTTTTTTCTTTCTGTCTTTCTTTCTTTCTTGTTTTGTTTTTTTTTTTAAGTTTTTTTGATTTTTTGGACAATGGGTTCTCTTTGTATCCCTGCCAATACTGGACATGCCTCTGTAGAACATGCTGGCCTTGAACTAAGAAATCCAATACTTCTTCCTCTCAAGTGCTGGGATTTAAGGCATAGACCACCACTGCCTGGCAACCCTGAAACACTTAAACTCTCGAATTAACACTTAAAATTATATAAAAATAATGAAAAGAAAAGAAAAGATAACTCAAAAATACAAACAAACAAACAAAAGAAACCTTGAAGAAAAAAGATAAAACCTAAAAAAATACTTAATAAAACACCCCAAATCCAAAAACACCCTAAAATCATTAAAAAAAGAAGAAACACTAAAAATGCACTAAAAACTCGAAAACAAAAAAAAGTCTAAAACAGTTTAATAAATCCCTACAAAAGCCTTAACAAAAACACTAAAACTATAAATAATTAATAATAATAATAATAATAATAATAATAATAATAATAATTGAACACAAATTGAACTTAAAACTCTTTTTTTGTTTCTTTGTTTGTTTTATTTTGTTTAGTTTTGTTTTAAGAAACTGGGTTTCTCTGTTTATCTCTGGCTGTCCTAAAGCACCATCTGTAGACCATGCTGGCCTCGAAATCTAAAGTCCACCTAACTGTGCCTCCCAAGTGTTGGGATTTATTGCATGGGACACCACTACCTGGTAACCCTAAAGTTCTTAACTCTAAAAATAAATCCTTAATATTAAAATGATAATAATAATAGCCAAAAACTCTAAAAATAAATAAATAAGTAAATAAATAAATAAACAACTAAACAAATAAGTATATAAATACAAATAAAAGATAAATCTTAAAAAATTTTTGAAAAAAATCCCCCAAATTCTAAAACATTATAAAATTCTAAAACAAAACAAAACAAACAAACAAAAAACAAAACAAAAAAACACTAAAAATACACTAACATACTGAAAACTAAAATTAAACTCTAAAACACTCTTTTAAAAGTTCCTACAAAACCATTTACAAAAACACTAAAAGTCTAAAAAATATTTAAAGCAACCCAAAAATAATCTTATAACTTTTTTGTTTTTTTCCTTTTATGTGTTTTGTTTGTTGGTTTATATTTTTGAGTTTTTAGAGACTGGGTTTCTCTGGCTGATCAAGAACTCACCCTGTAGACCATGCTGGTCTTGAACTCAAAAATCCACGTAACTGTTTCTATAAGGTGCTGGGATTTAAGGCATGGGCCACACTGCCTGGAAACCGTGAAACTCTTAAACCCCAAAAGTAAAACTTTAAAATTAAAAAAGAAGTACCCAAGAACACACACACAGACAAACATACAAAAAAGAAAAAAAAAATAGAAAACCCATAAAGAATATCAAAAACAAACAAACAAGCAAAAATTCTAAAATCCTTTTTAAAAAACAGTAAACATACACTAAAACCCTGAAAACCAAAAAAACTCTAAAACAATCATCAAAAGTCCAAATACCCTTATAAAAACCTTAAATTCTAAAAAATAAAAAAATAATAAAAAAAAGTACACAGAAAGCCTGAAATGTCCATAAAGTCTTTATCTTTTCTTTCTTTCTTTTTCTCTCTCTTACTTTCTTTCTTTCTTTCTTTCTTTCTTTCTTTCTTTCTTTCTTTCTTTCTTTCTTTCTTTCTTTCTTTCTCTCTCTCTCTCTCTCTTTCTTTCTTTCTTTCTTTCTTTGAGTTTTTGTTTTTTTTTTCTTTTGTTTTGTTTTTTG
>NW_028227277.1:14236040-14251040 GCF_978045245.1 Mus caroli
TTTCTTTCTTTCTTTATTTTTTTTTCTTATTTTTTTTCAGATTTTGGAGACTGGGTTTCTATATGTATCCCTACATATATTGGACCAGCCTCTGTAAACCAGGCTGGCCTTGAACTAAGAAATCCAATATTTCTTCCTCTCAAATTGCTGGGATTTAAAGCATGGGACATCACTGCATACTTATCCTAAAACTGTTAAGTCCTTCAATAAAACCTTAAAAGTAAAAAAAATAATAATATTCAAAAACTCAAAAAAAAAAAAAACCAATACCTAAAACCCTAAAAATAAAAGATAGAACCCTAAAAAAAAGAAAAAAACCCAAAACACTAAAACACCCTAAAAAACTTTTTAAAAAATATCATAAAAAACACTAAAGATACACTAAAATACTCAAAACCAAAAAAAAAAAAAAAAAAACCTATAAGATACTGTTTTTAAAAAACACTAAAAACCCTTTACAAAACAAAACAAAACAAAACAAAACTGAAATTCTAAAAAATAAGGAAAAACAAAAAAACAAAAAAACAGAAAGGCCAAAATGTCCTTTAAGTAATATTGTCTTTTCTTTCTTTCTTTCTTTCTTTCTTTCTTTCTTTCTTTCTTTCTTTCTTTCTCTCTTTCCATCTCTCTCTCTCTCTCTCCTCTCTCTCTCTTTCTTTCTTTTTTCTTTCTTTCTTTGCTCATTTTATTTCATTTTATTTTCTTTCTTTTTTTTTTTTTTTTTTTTTGAGTCTTTCAAGACTGGGTTTCTCTGTTTATCCCTACCTGTCCTGGAGGTCTTTGTTTAGATCAGGCTGGCCTCAAACTCACAAATCTACTACCTCTGCCTTCCAAATGCTGAGATTGAAGGCATGGTCCACAATTTCCTAGCAACCGTAAAACAATTAAATACCAAATATAAAACCTTAAAATTAAAAAACAAACAAACAACAAACAAACAAACAAAAAAACCAACAAAACAAAAACCTAAGAAAGAAAGTAAAATGCTAAAAAAATAAAATAAATTTAAGCCTAAATAAAACACCAAAACCCTAAAACTCACTATAATCCTTAAAAACTAAGAAAAAAAAAAAAAACAACAACAACAACAAAACACTTAACCTACACTAGAAGTCTGAAAACCAAATAAATCTATAACGTCTTCTAAAAAGTCTACAAAACCCTAAAAAAAAACCTATAAAATTATATATATATATATCAACCCCAAAATGACCCTTACGCTATTTTTTTTTTTTTTTTTTGGTTTGTTTTATTTTGTTTTTGGAAACTGTGTTTCTCTGTATACCCCTGGCTATAATGGAACTCACTCTTTAGACCAGGCTTGCCTAAAACTTACAAAACCACCTGCCTCTGCCTCCCATGGGCTGGGAATAAAGGCATGGACCACCACTGACTGGCAAAGCTAAAAGACTTTACCTCCATAAAAAAAAGTTAATTTTTTCTTCAAAAATACAATAAATAAATAAACAAATAAATAATAATAATAATAATAATAGTAATAATAATTAATAAATGAAGGAAAACACTAAACAAAAACCCTACAGTCAAAAAACAAACAAACAGAAAACCCGAAAAACTAGGAGACAAAATAAGCAACAATAATAAAAAAATAATAATAAAATTCTACAATATTCTTCTAAAAACCCTTTTAACACTTTAAAATACCCTAAATTTCTACAAAAATACACAGAGCCATAAATTTCACTAAGTCTGTTTTCTTTTTTCTTTCTTTCTTTCTTTCTTTCTTTCTTTCTTTCTTTCTTTCTTCCTTCCTTCCTTCCTTCCTTCCTTCCTTCCTTCCTTCCTTTCTTTCTTTCTTTCTTTCTTTCTTTCTTTCTTTCTTTCTTTCTTTCTTTCTTTCTTTCTCTCTTTCCTTCATTCTTATTATTTTTCTTTCTTTTTTTTTCTTCTTCTTTTTTTTTTTTTTTTTTTTTAAGTTTTTGGAGACTGAGTTTCTTTTGGAATTTCTGTCTGTCCTGGAACTCACTCTGTAGACCATGCTGCCTTCGACCTTAACACACTCCAACACACATACACACAAAAACTCACAAACATACTAATACCCCATAGAAAACTCTAAAGTCAAAAACAGTCAAACAAACAAACAAAAAAACACTCTTAAATCTTTTTTAAAAAGCACTAAACATACACAAAACCCAGAAAACCAAAATAATGTATAAAACAATCTTCAAAAAATCCTGAAAATGCTTTAAAAAACCCTAAATTTCTTAAAAAAAAAAAAACACCGGAAGCCCAAAATATGCATAAAATAATTTGCTTCCTTCCTTCCTTTCTTTCTTTCCTACTTTTTTTTTTTTTTATGAGATTTTGGAGACTAGGTTTCTCTGTGGATCCTTACCTATACTGGAACTGCCCCTGTAAACCATGCTGGCTTTAAACTAAGAAATCCAGTACTTCTTCCTCTCAAGTTCTGGGATTTCCTCTCAAGTTCTGGGATTTAAAGCATGTGCCACCACTGCCTGGCAACCCTAAAACACTTAACTCCAACAATAAAACCTTAAAATAATAATAATAATAATAATAATAATAATAATAATAATAATAATAATAAAAAACTATAAAAACAAAACAAAATCCCTAAAAATAAAAGATAGAACACTAAAAAAAAATTGAAAAAAAACCCAAAACCCTAAAACACCCTTAAAAAATTACAAATAAATCATAAAAAACACTAAAAATACAATAAATACCAAAAAAAAAAACACCCAAACACACTAAGATACTCTTATAAAAAAAACCTACAAAACTTTCTTTCTTTCTTTTTTTTTTTCTTTTTTTTTCTTTCTTTCTTTCTTTTTTTTCTTTCTTTCTTTCTTTCTTTCTTTCTTTCTTTCTTTCTTTCTTTCTTTCTTTCTTTTTTTCTTATTTTTTTTTTCAGATTCTGGAGACTGGGTTTCTATGTGTATCACTACCTATATTGGACCTGCCTCTGTAAACCAGGCTGGCCTTGAACTAAGAAATCCAATACTGGAACTCAGTCTGTTGACCAGGCTGGCCTAGAACTTACAAATCTACCTGCCTCTGCCTCCCAAAGGCTGGGAATAAAGACATGGACTATGAATGACTGTTAAACTAAAATGCCTAAAAAGAAAAAACAAAAACAAAACAAACAAACAAAAAAAACATTAAAAAGTAAAACAATAAACGAAAATCCTGAGGCCAAAAAACAAACAAAAAATCCAAAAACCTAAGAGACCAAGAAAAAAAAAAAAAAAAAAAAAACAGGAAAAAGAAATAAATCTCACCAATAGTCTTCTAAAGACCCTATTAACCCTTAAAAAGACCCTAAGTTGCTACAAAAATACACAAGGAGCCAAAAATTTCACTAAATCTTTTTTTCCTTCCTTCCTTCCTTCCTTCCTTCCTTCCTTCCTTCCTTCCTTCCTTCCTTCGTTTGTTTCTTTCTTTCTTTCTTTCTTTCTTTCTTTCTTTCTTTCTTTCTTTCTTTTTTTCTTTTTTTCTTTCCTTCTTTTTTCTTTCTTTCTTTCTTTCCTTCTTTCTTAATATCTTTATTTTTTTTTCTTTCTTTTTTTTTTTATTTTTTAAGTTTTGGAGAATGGGTTTCTCTGTGTATTTCTGGCTGTCCTGGAACTCACACTGTAGACCGTGCGGCCTTCAAACTCAACAGACTCAAACACACACACACACACACACACACACACACACACACACACACACACACACACACACACACACATACACACTCACCCTAAAAAAAAATTTCTAAAACTTTAAAGAAAAACACTAAAGCCCCCCCCCCCAAAAAAAACCCTCTAAAACCTTTAAAAAAAAAAAACCAAAACATAAACTAAAACCCTAATAACCAAAAAAAAATCCTCTAAAACAATCTTCAAAAAATCCTGAAAACCCTTTAAAAAACCTTAAATTTCTTAAAAAAAAAAAAAAAACAAAAACAAAAAATATAAAAACAAACAGAAAGCCCAAAAATAGGTGTAAAGTAATAATTTGCTCCCTTTCTTCCTTCCTTCCTTTCTTCCTTCCTTCCTTCCTTCCTTCCTTTCTTTCTTTCTTTCTTTTTTTTTTCTTTTCCTTTGTCGTTACTGGGTTTTTTTTGTGTATCCCTATCTGTCCTGGAGCTCACTGTGTAGACTATGCAGCCTCGAACTCAAAAAATCCTGCCTCCTAAATGTTGGGATTAAAGGCATGGGCTTCCACTGCCTGGCAACCCTAGAACAATTAAACCCTAATATAAAACCCTAAATTAAAAAAAAAAAAATAATCAAGGACAACAACAACAAAAAACCCTGACAAATATTGTAAAAAGCTTAAAAAAAAACAAAAAAAAACAAAAAAAGAAAGAAAGAAAGAAAAAGAAAGAGAAAGAGAAAGGCTAAATTAAATCCCAAAACCATAAAATACACGAAAATCCTTAAAAACAAGAAAAACACTAAAAATACACTAAAAGCCTGAAAACAAACAAACAAAAAAAAACTTGAAACACTCTTCTAAAAATTGTACAAACCCTTAAAAAGCACTTAGAAATCTAAAATGAAAAAAAAAAATACACACAAAGCCAAAATGTCCCTACTAGTTTCTTTCTTTCTTTCTTTCTTTCTTTCTTTCTTTCTTTCTTTCTTTCTTTCTTTCTTTTTTTCTTTCTTTCTTTATTACTTTTTTTTTGAGGTTTTCATGACTGGGTTTCTCTGTGTATCTCTGGATGTCCACCTGGAGCTCCCTCTGTAGACCAGACTGCCATGCACTAAAAATTACATTACTTCTGCCTCCAAGTTGATGAGAATCGAGGCAAGGGCCACCATTTTGAGCCAAAATGTATGTCTTAAAATCCAAAAATAAAAACTTATATTAAAAAACTAATAATACTTAAAAACACTGAAATAAAATACAAAAATCAAAACAAAACTAGCCCAAAAAAAGGCCAAAAAACCCTAAAAGAAAAAAAAAAGTGTAGAGCCTTAAAAAAAAATACCTAAAACACTCTAAAATATTAAAAAAAAAATAAAAATAAAAACAAACAAAAAAAATACACTAGAATCCTGAAAGACAAGAAACAAAAAAAAAAACCAAAAACAAAAACAAAAAAAACCATCAAAACTCCAAAACAGTATTCTAAATAACCTTAAGAAAAACACTAAAATTATAAAAAAAAAAAAAAAGAAAAAAGGAAAAAAAATACACAAGAACCACAAAAAGACCCTAAAAAAATTTTTTTTTTGAGTTTTTCTGTTTTTGAGTTTTGAGAGACTGGGTTTAGCTATGTACCTCTGGCTGTCCGGCAGCACCCTCTGTATATTATGCTGTCCTCAAACTCAAAAGTCCACCTACATCTGCCTCCCAATTGCTGGGTTTAAAGCATGTGCCACCATTGCCTGGCAACCATATAATAATCCGCAAATATAAAACCCTAATTTAAAAAAAAAATCGAGAACAACAACAACAACAACAAAATACCCCTAAGAAATAGAGTAAAATGCTAAACAATAAATAAATAAAATAAAGCCTAAATTTAACCCCCAAACCCTAAAATACATTAAAATACTTAAAAAACGAGTAAAATCACTAAAAATATTCTAAAAGCCTGACAACCAAAAAAATTCTAAAACACTCTTCTAAAAATTCTTCAAACCTAAATAAAAACCCTAAATTTTAAAAATTCTAAATAAAGTGGCTGGCAACACTAAAACTCTTAAACTCACAATATACAACCCTCGATTTAAAAAGAAAAACTAAAGAACACACACACAAAAACTAAATAAAACAGTAAAGTGCTAAAAAATAAGTCCCTTATACCTTGTAAGAACCAGAAATCACTAAAACAACCTAAAGTCCTTTAAAAATTATAGAAAAACCTCTAAACATACACTATAACACTTAAAACCAAACAAAATTCTAAAATACTCTTCTAAAAACCCTAAAACACCTAAAAAAAAAACCCTAATATTAAAAAAAAGAACTACACAATAAGCCAAAAATATCCATAAAGTACTTTTCTTTCAGTCTTTCCTTTCTTTGTTTTCTTTCTTTCTTTCTTTCTTTCTTTCTTTCTTTCTTTCTTTCTTTCTTTCTTTCTTTCTTTCTTTCTTTCTTTCTTCCTTTCTTTCTTTCTTTCTTTCTTTCTTTCTTTCTTCTTTCTTTCTTTCTTTCTTTCTTTCTTTCTTTCTTTCTTTCTTTCTTCTTTCTTTCTTCCTTTCTTTCTTTCTTTCTTTCTTCTTTCTTTCTTTCTTTCTTTCTTTCTTTCTTTCTTTCTTTCTTTCTTACTTTTTTTTTTTTTTTTTCGTGACTGGGTTTCTCTTTGTATCCCTACCTGTCCTGGAGCTGCCTCTGTAGATGAGGCTGGCCTCAAACTCAGAAATCCACCAGCCTCTGCCTCCCAAGTATTGTGATTTAAGGAATGGGTCACCACTGCCTGGCAACTCTAATACTTTTAATCCCCAAAATTAAAAGCCTAACATTAAAAATAGAAGAAGAAGAAGAAGAAAATCCACCACCACCACCACCACCACAAAAACAAAAAAAAATCACTAAAAGACCCTAACATCCTTTTAAAAATATAGAATAAACTCTAAACATATACTAAAACCCTGAATACCAAAGAACCTCAAAAGCATTCTTCTATAACCCTACAAAACCATTTAAAAAAACCTTAAATTCTAAAAAAAAACCATGAACACAAAAATAAATATACAACTTTTTGTTTATTTGTTTGTGTTTGTTTTTTGAGACAGTGTTTCAGTGTGGCTGTCCCGGAACTCACTTTGTAAACCAGGCTGACCTCAAACTCAGAAATCCAATACCTCAGCCTCTCTCTCTCAAGTGTGGGATTAAAGGCATGCACCACCACTGTCTGACAAGAGTAAAACTCATTAACTGCAAAATAAAACTCTAAAATTTTCAAAAAATCTTTTCAAAAACAAAAATAAAAAACAAAAACAAAAACAAAACAAAAAAACCTAAAAATAGTTTTGTAAAACCCTAAAAAGGAACCCTTAAAGCCTAAAAAAAAAAAAAAGAAAAAAAAAATCCAACCCAAAACACCTTAAAATCCATTAAAAGAAAAAAAAACAAAAACAAAAAACAGAAAAAAAAACCCCACTAATATACACTAAAACCGTGAAAACCAAAAAAAAAAAAAAAAAAAAAAACTCTAAACACTCATCTTAAAAAAAGTCCACTGATTCTTCTTCTTCTTCTTCTTCTTCTTCTTCTTCTTCTTCTTCTTCTTCTTCTTCTTCTTCTTCTTCTTCTTCTTCTTCTTCTTCTTCTTCTTCTTCTTTTTTTTTTTTTTCATTTTTTCGTTTATGAGACTGGGTTTCTCTGTGTATCCCTGGCTTTCCTCGAAGTCACTCTGCCACCATTTCTGACAACCATAAAACAATGAAACACCAATATTAAAACCCTAAAATTAAAAAAAAAGAATATTCAAGCAAAACAACAAAAACTCTTCTAAAAACACTAAATTCCTTAAAAAAAAAAACAAAAAAAAAAACCCAAAAAAATAAAAATAAAAAATCTAAAATTCTAAAGAACATACACCAAAAGCCAAAAAAAGTCCCTAAAACTCTTTTCATTCTTTCTTCCTTAAATTCTAAAAAACATGAACACAAAATAACCATAGAAAAAAAAAATTTTTTTTTTGAGACTGGGTTTCTCTGTGTATGCTTGGCTACACCTAAACCCTGAACTCTACTCAATAAAATCCCTAAATATTTGTAAAAAAAATAAGAAAAAATAAAATAAAAAAATCTTAAAACCCTAAATAAGAACATGAAACCCTAAAAAGAGAACTGCCCACTTCTATGGCAGAGGAGCAGCCCCCAGCCACCCATGCCAAATCTCCTTCTGCAGAAATAGGGCCTTTAGAAGTGCCCCATGCCGATTTCTCTGTAGACACTAACAGGAGGGTGGAGAAGATTATGAGAGTGATAATGAAGTAGAAATCAAGAAGAAGAATTAACTGTCCCTATTCAACAGACAGAGTTTTGTAGACTAAGTTTTAAAGACTTAAAAGAGCGTAACTCTGCAGTAGAACTTATGGTCCCTCTGCCCCTTATATGCTTTCGCTCCTAGAAGCCCTCCCAGTAGTGATTGGATCAAAGAGATTTAAACTGTGTTAACTCGAGGATAGTTTTTCTCATGGAGGGTTGATTTCCTCAATAGGTGCCAGACCATTGCAGTAGCTAATCAGAAAAACCCTCCAGTGCCTGGACTGACTGGACCTTGGAAAAGCTTTCTGTTCAAGAAAAATATTTAGCTAAGGCCAGGCAGAAATTGCCCAGTGGGTCTCTTGGCTCAAACTGATAACACAGCATTGGGAACTTGGCATGCTATTCCTATGAAAGGTTCCATTATTTCCCCTTTAACTAAAATCATTCAAGGAACCCAAGAAGACTTTAGTGAATGTGTTAGTCATTTGCTTGAGGCTGCAAAAAGGACCTTAGGTCATGAGGATGTGAAAGAACCTAGTGGGGAAACCTCCACTCAACTCCTGATTCAGTGTGCACCCAAGAATCACGAATAGAACAAAATGCCTTGATGTAACAACAGGAGGTATTTCAATGGCGGAGCTTCTCTGTGTATACCCTGGCAGTCATGGAAATCACTCTGAACACCAGGCTGGCCTGGTTCTTAATAAACAAAGAAAAAAAGAACAAAACAACACTATACATATACTGAAACACTTAATGCCTAAAATTTCTAAAACACTGTTCTAAAAAACTAAGATATGTGTATGTGTAGGTGTAGGTGTAGGTGTAGGTGTAGGTGTAGATGTAGGTGTAGGTGTATGTATATTTACATTTATATGAGTTTTTAAAGCTTCGAGGTTTTCTTTGTATGCTTTTAAGTTTTTAGTGTCTTTTTAGGTTTTTTACAAAGGATTTTTTACTTTTTATTTATTTTTTTGTTTGTTTGTTTGGTTTTTTTTTTTTTTTTAACGGTTTCAGGTTCTATTTCCGTTTTAGAGTTTTAGGGTTTTTAGGTTCTTTGAGGTTTTTTTTTTTTTAACAATACTTTTAAGGTTTTTTTTTTTTTTTTTTTTTCTTTTAGGGATTTAGGATTCCTTTTAAGTTTTCAAGATTTCATTTAGAATTTTAAGGTTTTATAGTTTTGTTTTGTTTTTTTTTTTTTAAATAGGAATTTAGGGTTTTTCTAGAGTTTCAGGGTTTTGATGTATTTTTAGTTTTTTTTGTTTTAAATTTGGGATTTTTATGGTTTAAAGAATTCTGGCACAATCTTTTTAGAGTTCTTGATTTTTTCAGAGTTGATTTTTTGTTGTTGTTGTTGTTGTTTTTAGTGTTTTAGGGCTTTTTAACGTTTTTTTTATAAAGGATTTTACGGTGTTTTAGTAATTTAGGGTTCTTTTATGTTGTTTTCTAAAATTTTTTTTTTTTTTTTTTTAGATTTTTGAGTTTTAGTTTTACAGCTTTATAGGTTTCTAGAAGGATCGTTTTTTAACATTATATGTTTTGTTTAGGGTTAAGGGTTTTTCATGTCTTTTAGGGTTCTAGAGATGTTTTATTATTATTTTAGGTTGTTTAAAGATTTTTTAAAAAATTAGAATTTTTGAGGATTTTTTTACATTTTTAAAATGTTTTTATTAAGGATTTTATTTTTATTTCATTTTATGCTTTTATTTTATTTTCTTAAGGATTCTTTCCTATAAAAGATGATTTTAGGATTTTTCTCAGTGTTTTGGGCAATTTTTTTTAATGCCATAGCGTTTTTTTTATGGTTTTATACTTTTTGAGGTCTTTTTAGGTTTCTTGAGTTTTTGTTGAATTTTAGGGCAATTTTTAGTGTTTTAGAATTTTTGGGGTCTTATTAGAATTCTTGCTTTTTTTTTTTTTTTTAGAATTGTAGTTTTTGTTTTTAAAAGTGTTTATTAAGTATTTTAGGGTCACTGGGCAGTGATGGCCCTTGCATTTAATCCCAGCACTGGGGAGGCAGAAACAGGCAGATTTCTGAGTTTGAAGCCAGCCTGGTCTTGAGAGTGAGTTCCAGGAATGCTAGAGCTACAAAAAGAAACAGTCTCAAAAAACCAAAAAAAAAATTATTTTAGGGTTTTTTGGGTTTTTTTGTTTTGTTGTTTTGTTTTGCTTTGTTTTATTTCGATTCTTTTTGTTTTTGTTTTTAGCTTTTTAGGGATCATTTAGTGTTTGTTTAAAGAACCTAAGTTTTTTCTGGGTTTTCTTTTTTTTTTTTTTTATGTTTCTTGATTTCTTCTACATTTTTAAGGTATTTTAGTGTTCTTTAGTGTTTTTAAAGGATTTTAGGAATGTTTTAGGTTTTATTATTAATATTTTTTAAAGTATTTATGTTTTTTTTTTTTGTTTTTTGCTGATGTTTTTTGTTTTTTAGGGTTTTAGGTTTTCTGGTTATTTGTAGGGTTTTTTGGTGTATTGGAATTTTGGGATATTTTGTTGGGGTTTTAGTTTCTTTTAGGTTTTTTTTTTATATAATTATATAGGTTTTTTTAAGGGATTTTGTTGATTTTTTAAAAACATCAGGTTTTCTTTTTTTAGGTTTTTATTGTCTTTTCAGTTTTTTTTAAAGGTCTTTCTTATTTTATTTTATTTTTTTTTAAGTCTTGAAGGATTTTTTTTAATGGTTTCAGGACCTTTTTTTAAGGCTTTATGGGTTTTTTTGGTCTTTTTTTTAGGATTTTTGAGTATTTTGAAAGAATTTTGAGGGTTTTTTAAGGGGCTTATTATTCTTTTTAGGGTTTCATGTTCTTATTAAGGGTTTTTATGTTTTTTATTTCAATATTTAGGGTTCTTATTGAGGGGAGTTCAGGGTTTGGGTATAGCCAAGTATACACAGAGAAACCCAATTTCAATATATATATATATATATATATATATATATATATATATATATATATATATTTATATATATATATGAATAAAGTAAGGAAGAAAGAATGAAAAAAATTTTAGGGACTTTTTTGGCTTTTGGTGTATTTTCTTTAGAATTTTAGGTTTTTTGTTTTGTTTTGTTTTTTTAAGGAATTGTAGGGTTTTTAGAAGAGTTTTTGTTGTTTTGCTTGAATATATATATATTTTTTAATTTTAGGGTTTTAATATTGGTGTTTCATTGTTTTATGGTTGCCAGGAAATGGTGAAAGAGTGACTTCCAGGACAGCCAGGGATAAACAGAAAAACCCAGTCTCATAAATGAAAAAACGAAAAAAAAAAAAAAAAAAGAAGAAGAAAAAAGAAAAGAGTTTTAGAATACTTTTTTTAAGATGAGTGTTTTAGGATTTTGTTTTATTTTTTGTTTGTTTTTTGTTTTTTTTGTTTTGTTTTCACAGTTTTTAATGTATATTTAGTGTTTTTTCTGTTTTTTTTTTTTTCTTTTAATGGATTTTAAGGTGTTTTAGGTTAGGGATTTTTTTTTTTTTTTCTTTAGGCTTTAGGGGTTCCTTTTTAGGGTTTTTCAAAAATTTTTTAGGTTTTTTTTTTTTTTTTCGGTCTTGTTTTTGTTTTTGTTTTGTTTTTTTGTTTTTGTCTTTGATAAGATTATTTGAAAATTTTAGAGTTTTATTTTGCAGTTTATGAGTTTTACTCTTGCCAGACAGTGGCGGCAAATGCCTTTAATCCCACACTTGAGAGGCAGAGGTAGTGGATTTCTGAATTTGAGGTCAGCCTGTTATACAAAGTGAGTTCCAGGACAGCCACAATGAAACACTGTCTCAAAAAACCAAAAAAAAAAAAAAAAAAAAAGAAAAAAGAAAAAAAAATAGTTGTACGATTATTTTTGGGTTCATGATTTTTTAAAATTTCAGGGTTTTTTAAAAGGTTTTGTAGGGTTTTTAGAAGAATGTTTTTGTGGTACTTTGGTATTCAGTGTTTTAGTACATTTTTAGAGTTTATTCTATATTTTTAAAAGGATGTTAGGGTCTTTCTTTTAGTGATTTTTGGTTCTTAATAGGTTTAAGTGATTTTTTTTTAGCATTTTACTGTTTTATTTAGGGTTTATGTGTGTGTTATTAAGTTTTGTTTTATTTTTTTAATTTTAGGTTTGTATCTTTTGAGTTTAAGAGCTTTAGTGTTGCCAGCCAGTTTTTTGTTTGTTTGTTTGTTTGTTTTTTGTTTTTTTGTTTTTTGTTTTTTTGTTTTTTGTTTTAGTGTTTTGGGGTTTTATTTAGGCTTTATTTATTTATTTATTTATTTATTTATTTACTTATCTATTTATTATTTTTGCATTTTAATGTTCTTCTTAGGAGTTTTTTGTTGTTGTTGTGGTGGTGGTGGTGGTGCTTGTTCTTCTTCTTCTATTTTTAATTTTAGGGTTTTAAATTTGGAGTTTAAAAGTTTTAGATTTGCCAGTCAGTGGTGGCCCATGCCTTAAATCCCAATACTTGGGAGGAAGAGGTGGGTGGATTTCCGCGTTTGAGGCCACCCTAATCTACAGAGGCAGCTCCAGGACAGGTAGGGATACAAAGAGAAACCCAGTCACAAAAAAAAAAAAGTAATAAATAAATAAATAAATAAATAAATAAATAAATAAATAAATAAAGAAAGAAAGAAAGAAAGAAAGAAAGAAAGAAAAAAGAAAGAAAGAAATAAGAAAGAAAGAAAGTAAAAAAGAAAGAAAGTAAAAAAGAAAGAAAGGAAGAAAGAAAGACAAAGAAAGAAAGAAAGAAAGAAAGAAAGAAAGAAAGAAAGAAAGAAACAAAGAAAGAAAGAAGAAGAAAGAAAGAAAGAAAAAACAAAGAAAGGAAAGACAGAAAGAAAAGTACTTTATGGATATTTTTGGCTTATTGTGTGGTTCCTTTTTTTTAATATTACAGTTTTTTAAGGTGATTATAGGGTTTTAGAAGAGTATTTTAGAATATTGTTTGGTTTTAAGAATTATAGTGTATGTTTAGAAGTTTTTCTATAATTTTTAAAGGACTTTAGTGTGTTTTAGTGATATCTGGTTCTTACAACGTTTAAGGGACTTATTTTTTAGCACTTTACTGTTTTATTTAGTTTTTGTGTGTGTGTTCTTGAGTTTTTCTTTTTAATTTGAGGGTTGTATATTGTGAGTTTAAGAGTTTTAGTGTTGCCAGCCCCTTTATTTAGAATTTTTAAAATTTAGGTGTTTTATTTAGGGTTTGAAGGATTTTTAGAAGAGTGTTTTAGAGTTTTTTTGGTTGTTAGGCTTTTAGAATATTTTTAGTGATTTTCCTCGTTTTTAAAGGATTTTAATGTATTTTAGGGTTTGGGGGTTTAATTTAGGCTTTATTTAATTTATTTATTGTTTAGCATTTTACTCTATTTCTTAGGGGTATTTTGCTGTTGTTGTTGTTGTCCTTGATTTTCTTTTTTTTATTTAGGGTTTTATATTTGCGGATTGTTTTACAGTTGCCAGACAGTGGTGGCACATGCTTTAAATCCCACCAATTAGGAGGCAGATGTAGGTGGACTTTTGAGTTCGAGGCCAGCATAGTTTACAAAGGGAGCTCCCGGACAGCCAGAGGTACATAGCTAAACACAGTCTCCAAAACTCAAAAACAGAAAGCTCAAAAAAAAAATTTTTTTAGAGCCTTTTTGGGGTTCTTGTGTATTTTTTTTTTCTTTTTTAGAATGTTAGTGTTTTTCTTAAGGTTATTTGGAAGATTGTTTTAGAGTTTTGATGTTTTTTGTTTTTGTTTTTGCTTTGTTTCATGTCTTTCAGGATTCTAGTATATTTTTTGTTTGTTTGTTTGTTTGTTTTTTATATCTTTTAGAGTGTTTTAGGTTTTTTTTTTTTGTTTTTTGTTTTTTGTTTTTAAGGCTCTACAGGTTTTTTTCTTTTAGGGATTTTATTTTTTGCCTTTTTTTTGTTAGTTTTGTTTTGATTTTTGTATTATTTTTTTATTTTTAATGTTTTTGAGTATTATTATTTTTTTAATATAAGGTTTTATTTTTGGATTTTAAGACATGTTTTGGCTCAAAGAGGTGGCCCTTGCCTAGATTCTCATCAACTGGGAGGCAGAAGTATTGGAATTCTTAGTGCATGGCAGCCTGGTTCAAAGAGGAAGCTCCAGGACATCCAGAGATACACAGAGAAACCCAGTCTCCAAAAACTTAAAAAATAAAAATAAATATAAATATAAATATAAAAATAAATATAAAAAATAAAAATAAAGAAAGGAAAGAAGGCAGGAAGGAAAGAAGGAAAAAATAAAAGAAAGAAAGAAAGAAAGAAAGAAAGAAAGAAAGAAAGAAAGAAAGAAAGAAAGAAAGAAACTATTATGGACATTTTGGCTTAGTGTGTATTTTTTTTTTCTTTTTAGATTTCTAAGTGGTTTTTTTAGGGTTTGTACATTTTTAAAAGAGTGTTTTAAGAGTTTAAGAGTTTTTTTTTTTTTTTTTTGGTTTTCAGGCTTTCAGGTATTTTTAGTGTTTTTTCTTGTTTTTTTAATGATTTTTGTATATTGTATGGTTTTGGGATTTAATTTAGCCTTTCTTTTTCTCTCTCTTTTTTTTTTCTTTCTTTCTTTTTTCTTTTTTCTTAAGCATTTTACAGTATTTGTCAGGGTTTGTTGTTGTTGTTCTCCTTGATTATTTTTTAAAAATTTTAGGGATTTATATTTGGGTTTTAATTGTTCTAGAGTTGCCAGGCAGTGGTAGCCCATGCCTTTAATCGCAACAATTAGGAGGAAGGATTTTTTGAGTTCAAGGACATTATGATCTACACAGAAAGCTCCAGGACTGATAGGGATAAACACACACACACAGAAAACAGTCACGACAAAGGGAAAAAAAAAGGAAAAAAAAAAAAAAAAGAAAGGAAGGAAGGAAGGAAGGAAGGAAGGGAGCAAATTATTACTTTATGCCTATTTTTGGGCTTTCTGTGTGTTTTTGTTTTGGTTTTTGTTTTTGTCTTATTTTTTAAGCAATTTAAGGTTTTTTAAAGGTTTTTCGGGATTTTTTAAAGATTTTTTTAGAGGATTTTTTTGGTTTTTAGGGTTTATGTTTTAGTTTTTTGTTTTTTTTTTTAAACGTTTTAGAAGGTTTTTTTTTTTTTTTTGGG
>NW_028227277.1:14256165-14261165 GCF_978045245.1 Mus caroli
TTTTGCCTTGTGTATTTTTTTTTAGTTGACTATAGGTCTTCCTAAGGTTTTGTAGAGTTTTTTGAAGAGTGTTTTAGAGGTTTTGTTTTGTTTTGTTTTGTTTTGTTTTGTTTTGTTTTGTTTTGTTTTGTTTTGGTTTGGTTTGGTTTGGTTTGGTTTGGTTTGGTTTGGTTTGGTTTGGTTTGGTTTGGTTTGGTTTGGTTTGGTTTGGTTTGGTTTGGTTTGGTTTGGTTTGGCTTGGTTTGGCTTGGTTTGGTTTGGTTTGGTTTATAGGCTTCCTGTGTATTTTTAGTGGTTTTTTTTTTTGTTGTTTTTTTTTTTTTGTTTTTTTTGTTTGTCTGTTGTTGTTGTTTTTATAAGGGTCTTAGTGTAATTTATGGTTCAGTGGTTTAACTTAGGCTTTATTTTCCTTTTTAGCTTTTTAGTGTATTTCTTAATATTTTTGTTGTTGTTCTTGTTGTTGATCTTGATTTAAAAAAAATAGCATTTTATGTTTGAGGTTTAATTGTTTTAGGGTTGCCAGACTGTGGTGGTCCTTGCCTTGAATCCCAGAACTTGGGATGCAGAGGCAGGTAGATTTTTTATTTCAAGGTCAGCCTGTTTTACAGATTGATCTCAACAAAAGCCAGGGATATACTGAGAAATCCATTCCTCAAACCCCCTCCCACAAAACAAAGAAAAAAAAAAGAAGAAAAAGAAAGAAAGAAAGAAAGAAAGAAAGAAAGAAAGAAAGAAAGAAAGAAAGAAAGAAAGAAAGAAAGAAAGAAAGAAAGGGAGAGAGAGAGAGATATAGACAGACAGACAGACAGACAGACAGACAGACAGACAGAGAAACTGTCTATTGTAGAAGAGGATTGGAATGCAAATGGCCAGTCAGCTGAGCCTTCCTTAGCTAAAATTGCTGGGAGAGGTTTCCTGCCCTTGCTATCCTATAAGGAAGAACAGAGTCCAGTTACTAATCTCACCCAGCCCAAGGGCAGGGCTGCAAAGCATGAATTACATGAATCTCTTGATTCTTAAGCAAACAGATATATCTCGAGGATATCATCCTGAGTGAGGTAACCCAATCACAAAACAAGTCACTTGATATCCACTCACTGATAAATGGATATTAGCCCAGAAACCTAGAATACCCAAGATACAATTTGCAGAAGAATGTTTTTAAGAAGAAAGGATAGTGAATTATCCTCTCAGAGCTTTCTGCTTGAGACAGATCTTGGGGCAAGAACTCTGTCCTTCAGATGATCTTTAGAATCCTCCCCTAGTACTCTCTTCCTACCTTCATCTTTTCTGTATTTTCTCAAAATAAAAGACTGTGGATACAGAATATTGATTCTAACCTGGAGATTTACCTTTAAATGAAAGCTGGAGTTTATTTTGTTATACAGGAATGAATGGAGCTGTTATTGAACCTGGAGGCCTTTTTATTGTCTGAAAGTGAGTGGAAAATCATAAGGCTTGTGCAAGATTTCATCTAAGAGGAGAAAAAGAGCAGACTCCCACAAAATGGGCTTGGCTAGGCCCAGAGAACACAGTTTTCCTAATCTGATCTTGCTCATTGAACATGCGAACTACTTAACTACCTTTCATGTCACAAATCCTCCTTGGCTCACATATTGTGCAGTTGGTTCTGTTCTTCTTCAATCCAGCATTCTACAGAAATGCTATGCGTAATTTTGATCTTGTGGTACAATTGCTTATATTGTCTATTATCGTAATATTTTATATTATGCTCATTATGCCATTTCCAAAGGCTAAAATGATCTTTAAAGACTTATAAACCTCAGTTTGCTATTCTTTTGCTTCGCTTGCTCTGTAGTCTTATTAAACAATTGCTTATTCAAATCTGAGGCATTTTTTTCTATAAGGTAGTGATTATGAAAATGTGGTCTTTCTTGCTTTCTTACAACAAAGCATTGCTAGTCTTCTCATTCAAAGCTGCCAGCACAAATCTCTGCCCTTTAGCCAAAGAAAGCTCATGGGCTTTAGACACTCTTTTGATATTTTTGTTGTTGTTGTTGTTGTTGTTCCATTTCTGTCATTGTTCACAGAGTCATCTCAAGGATTTAGGATATTTTAGGATCCCTAAAATAATGCTTGTATGCACTAGGTAGTGTTTGATATTAATATTCTCAGTTCTAATTTATTCTGGTTCTTGGTAATTAAGAAATGTGAGTTTAAAACTGAGCCACCGGGATGTTGCAGAAGGAACTCCTCAAGGGTGGCCTTACCTCCACCCTTAATCTTTAGGGTCCATTTCCAGTTGCTTTCAGTAAAGAGCCTGATGAGCACATGTCTCTCGGCAGCTGTCCCAGTGTAGGATGACCTGTCAGTTGCCACACCACATTCACTGACATTAAATATATTATTCCTTAAAGAACTTTTAGCATCATTCAACATCATGCTTTATATCAAAAGCTTTATTAGTCTGTGACATTTTGTAAACACCTTTTTGTCACTTGTTTTGCTATACATTAGTAAGTGACAACACAGGTTTATTTTTGGAATTCGTACACATACATTTATTGTACTAAGGCTGTATACATCAGCCCTAACAATGCTTATTTAATAAAATACTTTAATTCATTTTAATATAATATGAATGTGTTAATATTAATATGCCATGTATTCTTTAATGTCATTTTTAGAAATAGTTATTTTATTTTAATATAAAATAAATAATCTTATTTAAAAAATAAAAATTGTTTTAATTATATTCTCATGAATACATTCTATTTGCACATTCTTTGAACACATTTATTAAAGATTAATATATTTACCAAGAAAGCATGAAAAATATGTGAAAATAGAAATCACTATTACTGTTCATAATTTTTTATTTTGAGTATTAGAGAAAAATTATATATCTTTATTAGATTGAATCCTAATTTTAAAGCATTAGCATTTAAAAAATTTACTAAAGTTTTGGTTGTTCTTATTTTTATTACTTTATTTTCTGTGCATTGACCTAGTAGCAATATTTTATATTAAAATTGTAAGCAATATTTTTTAAAATTCCAAATAATTTCAGTATTATTGAACAATAATATATTCTCGTGATATATATTTTTTTGTGATCCAGAATTAATAAGGATAGCAATATTTTATGGCTATTTACTACCTTAAAATCTGTTCTATACACTAGATAAAATATGTGTACTCTATTGCAATAATCCCAATATGCATTAAAATAAAAAAAATTAATAATAAATAAAAAATAAATTGCTGAAGGGAAAATAATTCCCCCAAATCTTAAAACACAGTAAACTTGTTTAAAAAACTAGAAAAAACACAAAAATACACTAGATGTCTGAAAACAAAAAACCCTCGAAAACACTCTTCTAAAAATTCAGGAAATTAAATGAAGGTTAAAGAACTTAGAAGTAACCTTTCTTTATCTTTCTTTCTTCCTTTCTTCCTTCCTTCCTTCCTTCCTTCCTTCCTTCCTTCCTTCCTTCCTTTCTTTCTTTCTTTCTTTCTTTCTCTTTCTTTCTTTCTTTCTTTCTTTCTTTCTTTCTTTCTTTCTTTCTTTCTTTCTTTTTCTTCCTTCCTTCCTCATTCCTTCCTTCCTTCCCTCTTTTTTTCCTTTTCCTTCTCTCTCTTTCTCACTCTCTCTCTCTCGATGTATGTATGTATCTATCTTTCTCTCTCTCTCTCTCTCTCTCTCTCTCTCTCTCTCTCTCTCTCTCTCTCTCTCTGTCTCTCTCTCTCTCTCTCTCTCTCTCTCTCTCTCTCTCTCCCTCCCTCCCTCCCTTTCATTTTCTATATATTTTTTTTAATTTTTAGAAACTGGGTTTTCTCTGTTTATCCCTGGCTCTCTGGGAGATAAATCTCAAGACCAGGCTAGCCTCCAACTAAAAAATCCCCTACAAGTTCACCTTAGGGCTAGCATTTATATGAAAGGGGCAGCCATTGCCTGCCAACTCTAAAATTATGCACCACCAAAACAAAAAACCTCAATTTTTAAATAAATATTCAAGAATAAACCCACAAAAAAAGAACACAAAGAAAGCAATGAAATATTAAATTAAATAAATCCTTGATTCTAAATTAAACCTGAAAAGTCCAAAACACACTAAAAATTAAAAAAAAGAAAAAATATGAAAAATACACTAGAATTCTGAAAACAAAAAAAACGCTCTGAAACATTCTTAAAACACTTCAAAATCTAAATAAAACCCTAAAAATAAAAAAGTACACAAGAGACAAAAATGACCCAATAACACAATTATTTTTTTCTTCCTTTATTCTTTTTCTTTCCTTCATTCCTTAGTTCCTTTGTTCCTTCCTTCATCCCTCACCCCCTTCCTCTCTCCTTCTCTCTCTTCCTCTCTCTCTCTTTTTCTTTCTTCCTTCCTTTCCCCTTTTATCTCTCTGCTCTCTCTCTCTCTCTGTCTCTCTCTCTCTGAGTGTTGTGTGTCTGTGTGTCTGTGTGTCTGTGTGTCTGTCTGTCTGTCTGTCTGTCTCTCTCTCTCTCCCTCCATTTCTTTCATTTATTTATTTGTAATTTTTTGGAAAGTGGGTTTTTCTGTGTATCCCTCACTGTCCTGAAAGTTATTCTGTAGACCATGCTAGCTGACAACTAAAATATCCACTACCTGTTTATCCCTGGGGCTAGAATTTATAGGCATGGACCCACTATTTCCATGCTAAAACTATGATCCTCCAAAATTAAAACCATCAAAACTGAAATAAATATTCAAGAACACACACACACACAATCCCAAAGAAAACATTAAAATATTAAAAAAAAAAATCCTTGAAGCCTAAATAAAACCCCAGGTCCTAAAATTCACTAAAATTCTAAAAAACTAGGAAAACTACTACTAATATACTAGAAGTTTAAAAAAAAAAAACACACACACACTCTCCAAAACATTCTTCGAAACACACTTCAAAGCCTTAAAAAAAACAAATACAAAAACAAAATACACCCCCAAAATATTAATTCCAAAAAAAAGCAAAAGAGGCTAAAAATAACTCTGAAACCCAATTCTTTT
>NW_028227277.1:14263665-14288665 GCF_978045245.1 Mus caroli
ATATACACACAAAAACTCAAAAAAATACTAAAACCCTAAAGAAAACCCTAAAGCCAAAAACAAACAAACAAACAAAAACACTCTAAAATCTTTTTTAAAAAGCTCTAAACATACACTAAAACACAGAAAACCAAAATAATGTCTAAAACAATCTTCAAAAAATCCTGAAAATGCTTTAAAAAAAACTAAATTTCTTTAAAAAAAAATTACACAGGAAGCCCAAAATATGAATAAAGTAATTTGCTTCCTTTTTTCCTTCCTTCCTTCCTTCCTTCCTTCCTTCCTTCCTTCCTTCCTTCCTTCCTTTCTTTCCTACTTTGTTTTTTTCTTTTTTTTTTTTTTTTTGAGATTTTAGTGACTAGGTTTCTCTGTGGTTCCCTAGGTATCCTAGAACTGCCCCAGTAAACCATTTTGGCCTTGAACTAAGAAATCCAGTATTTCTTCCTCTCAAGTTCTGTAATTTAAGGCATGGGCCACCACTGCCTGGCAACCCTAAAACACTTAAATCCAACAATAAAAGCTTAAAATTAAAAAAAAAAAATCAAAACTATAAAATCAAAACAAAAATCCCTAAAAGTAAAAGATAGAACACTAACAAAAATTGGAAAAAAAAAAAAAAACAAAACCCTAAAACACCCTAAAAAACTTACAAATAAATCATAAAAAAAACATTAAAAATACACTAAAATACGAAAAACCAAAAAAAAAAAAAACCTCTAAGATACTCTTATAAAAAAAACCTACAAAACACTTTACAAAAAACCCTAAAATTCTACAAAAAAAAAAAAACAACAAAAAAGGCAAAAATGTCCATTAATTGTTTTTCTCTTTTCTTTCTTTCTTTCTTTCTTTCTTTCTTTCTTTCTTTCTTTCTTTCTTTCTTTCTTTCTTTCTTTCTTTTGTTCTTTCTTTCTTTCTTTCTTTCATTCTTTCTTTCTTAATTTCTTTCTTTCTTTTTTCTATTTGTTTATGTATCTATCTATCTATCTATATGTCTTTCTGTCTGTCTGTCTGTCTGTCTATCGATCGATCTATATATCTATCTATCTATCTATCTATCTATCTATCTATCTATCTATCTATCTATCTATCTATATATATATATATTTATTTTTTGAGCTTTTCAGGACTAGATTTCTCTGTGTATCCCCCAATATAAAAACTTTATATTTTTTAGCCGGGCGTGATGGCACACCGACTTTAATCCCAGCACTTGGGGGGGGAGGGGCAGGCAGATTTCTGAGTTTGAGGACAGTCTGGTCTACAAAGTGAATTCCAGGACAGCCAGGGCTACACAGAGAAACCCTGTCTCGAAAAACAAAAAAACAAAAACAAAAAAAACAAAAAAAACAAACAAAAAAAAACTTTATTTTTTTTTCAAAATTAAAAAAAAGGAAAACACTAAATGAAAACTCTAAATCCTAACAAACATACAAACAAACAAAAAGAAAAAAACAAAACAAAACAAAACAAAAAAACCCAATAAAAAATAAAACAGAAAACAAAAATACAAAAAAAAAAAAAAAAAAACCACAAAAAACAAACAAACAAAAAAAACCAGAAAGGCCAAAATATCCATTAAGTAATTTTCTCTTTTCTTTCTTTCTTTCTTTCTTTCCTTCTTTAATTCCTTTTTTCTTTCTTTCTTCCTTCCTTTCTTTCTTTCTTTCTTTCTTTCTTTCTTTCTTTTTTCTTTCTATCCTTCCTTCCTTCCTTCCTTCCTTCCTTCTTTCTTTTTTTCTTTCTTTTTTTCTTTCTTTCTTTCTTTCCTTTTTTCTTATTTTTTTTCAGATTTTGGAGACTGGGTTTCTATGTGTATCCCTACCTATATTGGACCTGCCTCTGTAAACCAGGCTGGCCTTGAAGTAAGAAATCCAATACTTTTTCCTCTCAAAGTGCTGGGATTTAAGGCATGGGCCACCACTTCCTGCCTACCCTAAAACTCTTAACTCCAATAAAACCTTAAAATTAAAAAAATAATAATATTCTAAAACTCTAAAAAAACAAAACAAAAAACCCAAAAAATAAAAGATAGAACCCTAAAAAAGAAATGAAAAAACCCAAAGCACTGAAACACCCTAAAACACTTTTTAAAAAAATCAGAAAAAACACTAATAATACACTAAAATACTAAAAAAAAAAAAAAAAAAAACCCTATAAGATACTGTTATAAAATACCGTACAAAACACTTTACAAAAAGAAAAAAAAAAAATTAAATTCTAAAAAATAAGAAAAAAAAAGAAAAAAAAAAAAAAAAACAGAAAGGACAAAATGTCCTTTAAGTAATTTTTTTCTTTTCTTTCTTCATTTCTTTCTTTCTCCCTTCCTTCCTTCCTTCCTTCCTTCCTTCCTTCCTTCCTTCCTTCCTTCCTTCCTTCCTTCCTTCCTTCCTTCCTTCCTTTCCTTCCTTCTTTCTTTCTTTCTTTCCTTCCTTCCTTCTTTCTTTCTTTCTTTCTTTCTTTCTTTCTTTCTTTCTTTCTTCCTTCCTTCCTTCCTTCCTTCCTTCCTTCCTTCCTTCCTTCCTTCCTTCCTTCCTTCCTTCCTTTCTTTCTTTCTTTCTTTCTTTCTTTCTTTCTTTCTTTCTTTCTTTTCTCATTTTATTTCATTTTATTTTATTTCATTTGTTTTTTGTGTCTTTCTAGAATGGGTTTCTCTCTGTATCTCTACCTTTCCTGGAGCTCCCTCTTTATATCAGGCTGGCCTCAAACTCAGAAATCTGCCTGCTTCTGCCTCCCATGTGCTGGGATTAAATGCAAGGGCCATCACTGCCTGGCGACCCTAAGGCATGGTCCACAATTTCCTAGCAAACGTAAAACAATTAAATACTAAATATAAAACCTCAAAATTAAAAACAAACAAACAAACAAACAAACAAAAAACAACAAAACAAAAACCTGAGAAATAAAGCAAAATGTTAAAACAATAAAATAAAATTAAGCCTAAATAATTCACCAAAACCCTAAAACTCACTATAATCCTTAAAAAACAAGAAAAACAATAACAACAACAAAACACTTAACCTACACTAGAAGTCTGAAACCAAATAAATCTAAAACTTCTTCTAATAACCTACAAAACCCTTAAAAAAAAAAACTATATATATATATCAACCCTAAAATGACCCTTAAGCTATTTTTTTGGTTTAATTTATTTTGTTTTTGGAAACTGTTTCTCTGTATTACCCTGGCTATACTGGAACTCACTCTTTAGACCAGGCTGGCCTAGAACTTACAAATCTACCTACCTCTGCCTCTCAAGGGCTTGGAATAAAGGCATGACCCACCACTGACTGGCAAATCTAAAACACTTTACACCTGAAAAAAAAAAAAGACAATAAAAACAATAAACGAAAATCCTGAAACAAAAAAAAAAAACAAATAAATCCATAAACCTAAGATACCAGGAAAAAAAAAAAAAGGAAAAACAAATAAAACTCACCAATAGTCTTCTAAACACCCTATTAACCCTTTAAAAGAACCTAAGTTGCTACAAAAATACCAAGGAGCCTAAAATTTCACTACGTCTTTCTCTTTCTTTCTTTCTTTCTTTCTTTCTTTCTTTCTTTCTTTCTTTCTTTCTTTCTTTCCTTCTGTCTCTCTCTTTTTCTTTCTTTCTTTCTTTTTTCCTTCTTTATTAATATTTTTCTTTTTTTTCTTTCTTTCTTTATTTTTTTTAATTTTTGGTGAATGGGTTTCTCTGTGTACTTCTGGATGTCCTGGAATTCACTCTGTAGACCTTGCTGCATTCAAGCTCAACAAACTCGAACACACACACACACATACACACACGTACACACACACACACAATCCTAAAAAAAATACTAAAACCCTAAAGAAAATCCCTAAAGTCCCCCCCCCCCCCCAAAAAAAAAACCTTCTAAAACGTTTAAAAAAAAAAAAAAAAAAACTAAAACATAAACCCTAAAAACCAAAACAATCCTCTAAAAAAATCTTTAAAAAATCCCGAAAACCCTTTAAAAAACCTTAAATTGCTTAAAAAATAAGACAAAAACAAAAACCAAAAGAAAAACACACAGAAAGCCCAAAAATAGGCATAAAGTAATAATTTGCTCCCTTCCTTCCTTCCTTCTGAAAGACTCCAAAACTCCCAAAGGGAGGCACTTACTCAAGCCTCGGGACAGCCGCGCACCCAAGAAGACACTGAGACCGAACTTAAGATGTATAGAGAGTAAGATTTAATACAGCAATGACAAGAAAGCACACAAAAAGCACATATACCAGATATCTGGGGTCGAAACTCATGCAGCCAGCAAGGTGCAGAGGAGATTCGGCAATTGGCCCAAACTTTTCACAGGCTTTTATAGGAAATAGCCAGGGGAAAAGTACAAGTTTTACGTCACCAAGGGGCTTTGCCAAGGGGCTTTACATAACCAAGGGGTCGTGTCCTATATTTTGGCAATGTACTCGATCTATTGGAACATTCTGGGGTAGTACCAGGAGGCCCCTATCTCAAAAATGTTCTTGGAACAGTCCTCAGTTAGGAGGGGTAGGACTAGGTTTGTTCGTTCCAGGAGACCCCTTATCTAAAAAATGTTCCTGAAGCAGTTTCCAATTGGGAGGGGGTACCTTGGGGTAAAAAGTTCAGGTGTGTTCCGGGAACAATCTCTGGATGGGAGGGGTAAGAGGACCCTGAGCTGAAGAGTTCATGGAGAGTTCAGCTTTTCTTCTTTCATTCCCCCCTTCTTTTAGTAAATAATTCTAATCTTAGAATTTCAGAAGTCTATATTTTTATGCGGAGAATACTGCATTTACTCTATTTTAACATGGGAACAAAAACAGAATAAGAAGCATTAGTAAACAGAACTAGGCAGGGGCCTTTTGAGCGAGGCTTGAGGGTCTGGGCATGATGTAGGTGCACGTAGATCAGATCTCTGGCTGGAACTGGTGAGATGTCCTTGGGGTACTCAGCTCACTCACTGTCTCGGCTGTTGGGATCCCTGGCGCGATGTCGTCCGCGTACTCAGTCCAATTCTTTCTAGTTGTGACCAGACCACCTACAAGCCTTTTAACTTAGCATACAGATCATTATTAACAACATAGGTTTAAACACATCATTTGAGACTATGATGGGCATAGGAGTTTCATAAAGGATCTTAAACAGAGTAAAACTGAATCAAGAAATAGGGCATAGGGAAGGAACACCAAGTCTGTGCCAGTCTCCACGATTAATTTTGTCAAGGTCTGTCTTAGAGTTTTAAACTAATTTTTATCTATCCTGAGCTCTGAGGTCTATACACACAATGTAATTTTTATTTGACCTCTAAATGCTTGGCCACACCCTGACTCACCTGGGCAACAAAGCAGGGCCATTATCTAACACTATTGCTTTTGGCACTCTTGGAAAAATTTTCTTTAATAATCTTCTTGATGACTATGTGAGCAGTCTCATTTATCCATATTGAGAACGTCTTTTTCTGCAGATGTCAACAGCTTTCTTTGTTTGTATTGTTCCATACAGTGGCAAAAGCATACCTGCTGTCAGTGTAGACTTTTCTTTTGTCATTTATAAAGCTTGTATCAAAACCACAAGTTCAGCTTTCTGGGCTGAAGTCTCTTTAGGGAGGCTGCTGGCCTAGATCACTTGCTTTTTGTTCACTGCTGCACTGCTGTCCCCGCCTTCCGCTTACCTTTAACCATGAGGCTACTGCCATCCGTGTACCAGTTCAGCATATAGGGTAAAAGGCTTAGTCAGATCTGGCAAAGCCAGAGCGGGGGCTGCAAGCAGGGCTGCCTTTATGCTGTCAAAGGCTTTTTGGTGTTCCTCAGTCCAGGTGAATGGGACTTTTTCTTTAGTCCAGAGTCTGCAAAAGCCCACCGTTCCCAGAAACTCACGTACTTGGCGCGGGGTGGTGGGGGTTGGGATCAGCATCACAGTCTTTTTTCTTGGCTTCGGTGAGCCACCGCTTTCCGTCGTTTTGGCACCTCGGTACGACATAACTAAGCTTTCTTAGCCGATACCCGATACCCCAACTCACCCAGTTCATTCAGGAGCTTCTAGGAGGGCCAGAATTTCTTCTTTGTCTTTGATGTCTCTGCCTTCAGCCAACCGCAGGGCTTGGGTTAGCGCCAGGAGTTCAGCCTTCTGAGCCAAAGTTCCTTCTGCCAGAATGTCAGAGCAGTGATGAGTAGGTGAAGACTCAGCAGGTTAGCAGGGGAAGCGAAGGTCACTTGTTCTGTCAACAAAAAGCTCTAATAATGTGTCCATCAGTCAGGGAAACAATTGGATCATGTGTCCCTGACCAAAAGCCATTATGTGCAGACAAGCAGGCCATCCCTCAGTCACCAGGTCTAATTTTTCAAGTGCCACTGGTCTTTTAGGGTCCCAATTTCTGAGTAAGAACCTCTTTGGCAATACTTTTGTTCTCAGTCACATTTAGGAGTCCCAAAGTTGGGGACAACATTAGGGCAGTCTCAATAGCATCTAAGGCCATCCAAGGTTGTTCTTTATTTCTTATACGAAGGGCTGTTTATCTTTTTAATGCAGCAAAACCTGGAATCCACAGTTTGCAAAGACCTGTAGTGTCCAGGGACCTTTTAAACTTGCTTTGCATTGGTCAGTGGAGGAATATGAAAACACAGTCTCTTTTTAGCTGCTTCAACAGGTAGGCCACCGGTCTCTTTTAAGGACTCAGCTTCTGTGTTATCACCCCTTCTGCTATCTCTTTATTTTTAGCCACGAACAGGTGAAGGGTTTTGTCTTGAGGAGGGGGGGGGGCTCCTCTTCTTTTTGTTAGGACAGTCTCTCACCCAGTGCTCTTCTCTTCTTAACAGTAAACACTTTGATCTTTAGCCAAAAGCTTTTTTTCTTTTGTTGCCAGGTACTAAGTTTTCTAGTTTCCCTGACGTTTGTGACCAGCATTTCATTTCTCTTATCTTTTTTAGAAAATTTTCTGGCTCCTTATTTCTTACAGATCATCTCTAAGTGCTAGTATTATTAGCAAGTGTCACTTTGCTAGGTTCTAGTCTTTGTCAGTTATCTCTCTTTACTCCTGTTTTTAACTGCAATGGAGATCTCATATAATGTCTCTCTTTCTATCTATATATATCTCTTTCTTGTCTTTGCTTACTTTGAATGTTATCTAATTATTACATCTATATTCTGTCACTTAACTTTTTTCATAGTTTACCTCTTTTTACTGTTAACCTATTTCTTTTGAGTCTGCTGAAGCTTTGCTCTCAGTTCTTCTTTGCAGACCTCTATCCTTCATCAGAGCCTGGCAGTTAGACTCGTAGGTGCTCCTTACCTTGTATATCTCCCTCACCGGAGCTTAAAACAAACTCACGCAGCTCAGGGCGGTGCCTGAGAAGAGAAAACACATGGGGCAGAGAAGGGGGTGCAGCTCTCACATCATCTGGCTGCACCAGACCACTGATATTTTAAAATGAACACAATTTTTTTTTTCTGTTAACAAGAGACAGGATACAGGGGGCAGGTGAATGAGCCTTTCTCCCACCCAAGAGGCAGGCAAAGGCTGAAAACAAATCCTTTGATGTGAAGAGCCCAGCGCCGAGTCTCCGCTGCGCGCCGGAATGCAGCGTAAACTCCTGGGAGTGGCAAACAAACACTGGCAGGCAGAGGCAGCAATTTAACTATTTAACTACCTGATAGACACCCTGTGCTCTCTGCACTGTCTTTGGGGAGGGAGCACGCAGCCAGGCAGGCACAAGGGAGTGCGGGTAGACTCTGGGGGGGGGGACCAAAGGAGGGACGGCGGCTGTAGTCGGCCCCTCCCCAGCTGTGGCAGGCTTCACGGCCACTCCGGGACCGGCAGGCGGCCGCACTCACCACCAGCATAACTGCGCCACCAAAGCCGGCTCTGCATCTAGGTTCTCTTTTGAACAGCCTGGGGCTCCCCAGCCGAGTGCGGACCGTGCGCTGCCTTTGTCGGCCGGTGGCAGCTGGTCTCGCCCCACGATGGCCCCGCAGCAAGGCCGGCCGGCGCTGCCCGCCCGCTGCGAGCTGCTGGCACTGCCTCGCTGAGAGCACGGTGGGCAAGACCGGCCTGATGGTTCTTTTTTTTTTTTTTTTCTTTTTTTCTAATACCTGACAAATTCTGTCCTGACGTCAGTCCAAGTCTACAGTCGACAAAGGGTTAACACATACACACACACACACACACACACACACACACACACACACACACACAGTCTTGTCACGTGACCAAAACACAACCAGCCAAACGCCACTTTCTGACGGGGTCGGATTCCACATTGACTCGTTTTCCTGATAGGGGTGGGATTCCACATCCACTCCCGCTCTGGCAGAGAGAACACTCTCTCTCTCTTTCACTCTGCCAGGCAACAGCCAGGTCTTTTTGACTGTTCTGTACCCTGGGCACTCCTTCCAGGGTCTCCCTTGGAACATCTTTTTGGGGTGCAGACTGTGAGGCCATAGACAGTCGTCCTCTCACAGCCACTAGGGTCCTTACGGTCCACAGTGGCAGCTGCCAGAATAAACCCACAATCTCAGAATACACAAATGCAGTAGTTCCACACCTACACACCCAGCAGATTGTCCCATTTCTAGAATAATAGCAAACACAACAAGAGCAGACACGAGACTCAGACAAAAAGAAACCAAAAACAGCGGCGACTTCCCGTCGCCCACAGGCAACTCACAGATTCAGATGGCCTCTCCAAGGCCGGCCGGCTTAGACCTTTCACCAAAGTGATAGTCTCTTGGCCTTCAGAGGGGTCCATCAGGCGTCCCTGATCCTCCCCTATTCCTCCCTGGGACGTCTCCCAGGGGCAGATCGGACGGTGGACACCTGGGCACGTCTGCTCTTTATCCACACCGTGCTCTCTATTGAGACCTGCCTGGTCTCCAGCTCCCGGAGCACGGTCTCTGGTGCTCGTACTGAGCACAGAGCGTCACGCAAAACCAGAACTGCGATCGCACCAGATACAGATTCAGATGGCCTCTCCAAGGCCCACAGATAGATTCAGATGGCCTCTCCAAGGCCCACAGATTGAGACCCTCCTGGTCTCCAGAAACAGAACACAGACACCAGACCAAACAGAACAGAAAATCTTACCTCTGAGTGGGTCCAGGACTTCTGGGTGGACGCGCTGATTCCCGGCCAATGCACCAAATGAAAGACTCCAAAACTCCCAAAGGGAGGCACTTACTCAAGCCTCGGGACAGCCGCGCACCCAAGAAGACACTGAGACCGAACTTAAGATGTATAGAGAGTAAGATTTAATACAGCAATGACAAGAAAGCACACAAAAAGCACATATACCAGATATCTGGGGTCGAAACTCATGCAGCCAGCAAGGTGCAGAGGAGATTCGGCAATTGGCCCAAATTTTCACTGGCTTTTATAGGAAATAGCCAGGGGAAAAGTACAAGTTTTACGTCACCAAGGGGCTTTGCCAAGGGGCTTTACATAACCAAGGGGTCGTGTCCTATATTTTGGCAATGTACTCGATCTATTGGAACATTCTGGGGTAGTACCAGGAGGCCCCTATCTCAAAAATGTTCTTGGAACAGTCCTCAGTTAGGAGGGGTAGGACTAGGTTTGTTCGTTCCAGGAGACCCCTTATCTAAAAAAATGTTCCTGAAGCAGTTTCCAATTGGGAGGGGGTACCTTGGGGTAAAAAGTTCAGGTGTGTTCCGGGAACAATCTCTGGATGGGAGGGGTAAGAGGACCCTGAGCTGAAGAGTTCATGGAGAGTTCAGCTTTTCTTCTTTCATTTCCTTCCTTTCTTTCTTTTTTTCCTTTTTTTTTCCCTTTGTCGTGACTGTTTTGTGTGTATGTGTGTGTATCCCTATCAGTCCTGGAGCTTTCTGTGTAGACCATAATGTCCTTGAACTCAAAAAATCCTTCCTCCTAATTGTTGCGATTAAAGGCATGGGCTACCACTGCCTGGCAACTCTAGAACAATTAAAACCCAAATATAAATCCCTAAAATTTTTAAAAAATAATCAAGGAGAACAACAACAACAAACCCTGACAAATACTGTAAAATGCTTAATAAAAAAGAAAAAAGAAAAAAAAAAAGAAAGAAAAAAAAAGAGAGAGAAAAAGAAAGGCTAAATTAAATCCCAAAACCATACAATATACAAAAATCATTAAAAAAACAAGAAAAACACTAAAAATACCTGAAAGCCTGAAAACCAAAAAAAAAAAAAAAAAAAAAAAAAAACTCTTAAACTCTTAAAACACTCTTTTAAAAATTGTACAAACCCTAAAAAACCACTTAGAAATCTAAAAAGAAAAAAAAAATACACACTAAGCCAAAATGTCCATAATAGTTTCTTTCTTTCTTTCTTTCTTTCTTTCTTTCTTTCTTTCTTTCTTTCTTTCTTTCTTTCTTTCTTTCTTTTTTTCTTTCTTTCTTTCTTTTATTTTTTCCTTCTTTCCTTCCTGCCTTCTTTCCTTTCTTTATTTTTATTTTTTATATTTATTTTTATATTTATATTTATATTTATTTTTATTTTTTAAGTTTTTGGAGACTGGGTTTCTCTGTGTATCTCTGGATGTCCTGGAGCTTCCTCTTTGAACCAGGCTGCCATGCACTAAGAATTCCACTACTTCTGCCTCCCAGTTGATGAGAATCTAGGCAAGGGCCACCACTTTGAGCCAAAACATGTCTTAAAATCCAAAAATAAAACCTTATATTAAAAAAAATAATAATACTCAAAAACATTAAAAATAAAAAAATAATACAAAAATCAAAACAAAACCAACAAAAAAAAAGGCAAAAAATAAAATCCCTAAAAGAAAAAAACCTGTAGAGCCTTAAAAACAAAAAACAAAAAACAAAAAAAACCTAAAACACTCTAAAATATATAAAAAACAAACAAACAAACAAACAAAAAAATACACTAGAATCCTGAAAGACATGAAACAAAGCAAAAACAAAAACAAAAAACATCAAAACTCTAAAACAATCTTCCAAATAACCTTAAGAAAAACACTAACATTCTAAAAAAGAAAAAAAAATACACAAGAACCCCAAAAAGACTCTAAAAAAATTTTTTTTTGAGCTTTCTGTTTTTGAGTTTTGGAGACTGTGTTTAGCTATGTACCTCTGGCTGTCCGGGAGCTCCCTTTGTAAACTATGCTGGCCTTGAACTCAAAAGTCCACCTACATCTGCCTCCTAATTGGTGGGATTTAAAGCATGTGCCACCACTGTCTGGCAACTGTAAAACAATCCGCAAATATAAAACCCTAAATAAAAAAAAAATCAAGGACAACAACAACAACAACAGCAAAATACCCCTAAGAAATAGAGTAAAATGCTAAACAATAAATAAATTAAATAAAGCCTAAATTAAACCCCCAAACCCTAAAATACATTAAAATCCTTTAAAAATGAGGAAAATCACTAAAAATATTCTAAAAGCCTAACAACCAAAAAAACTCTAAAACACTCTTCTAAAAATCCTTCAAACCCTAAATAAAACACCTAAATTTTAAAAATTCTAAATAAAGGGGCTGGCAACACTAAAACTCTTAAACTCACAATATACAACCCTCAAATTAAAAAGAAAAACTCAAGAACACACACACAAAAACTAAATAAAACAGTAATGTGCTAAAAAATAAGTCCCTTAAACGTTGTAAGAACCAGATATCACTAAAACACCCTAAAGTCCTTTAAAAATTATTGAAAAACCTCTAAACATACACTATAATTCTTAAAACCAAACAATATTCTAAAATACTCTTCTAAAACCCTATAATCACCTTAAAAAACTGTAATATTAAAAAAAAAGAACCACACAATAAGCCAAAAATATCCATAAAGTACTTTTCTTTCTGTCTTTCCTTTCTTTGTTTTTTCTTTCTTTCTTTGTTCTTCTTTCTTTCTTTCTTTCTTTCTTTCTTTCTTTCTTTCTTTCTTTCTTTCTTCCTTTCTTTCTTTTTTTTCTTTCTTTATTTCTTCCTTTCTTTCTTATTTCTTTCTTTCTTTTTTCTTTCTTTCTTTCTTTCTTTCTTTCTTTCTTTCTTTCTTTATTTATTTATTTATTTATTTATTTATTTATTTATTACTTTTTTTTTTTGTGACTGGGTTTCTCTTTGTATCCCTACCTGTCCTGGAGCTGCCTCTGTAGCCTAGGGTGGCCTCAAACGCGGAAATCCACCCACCTCTTCCTCCCAAGTACTGGGATTTAAGGCATGGGCCACCACTGACTGGCAAATCTAAAACTTTTAAACTCCAAATTTAAAACCCTAAAATTAAAAATAGAAGAAGAACAAGCACCACCACCACCACCACAACAACAACAAAAAACTCCTAAGAAGAACAGTAAAATGCAAAAATAATAAATAGATAAGTAAGTAAATAAATAAATAAATAAATAAAGCCTAAATAAAACCCCAAAACACTAAAACAAAAAACAAAAAAACAAAAAACAAACAAACAAACAAACAAAAAACTGGCTGGCAACACTAAAGCTCTTAAACTCAAAATATACAAACCTAAAATTAAAAAAATAAAACAAAACTTAATAACACACACATAAACCCTAAATAAAACAGTAAAATGCTAAAAAAAAAAAATCACTTAAACCTATTAAGAACCAAAAATCACTAAAAGAAAGACCCTAACATCCTTTTAAAAATATAGAATAAACTCTAAAAATGTACTAAAACACTGAATACCAAAGTACCACAAAAACATTTTTCTAAAAACCCTACAAAACCTTTTAAAAAACCCTGAAATTTTAAAAAAACATGAACCCAAAAATAATCCTACAACTATTTTTTTTTCTTTTTTCTTTTTTTTTTTTTTTTTTTTTGGTTTTTTGAGACAGCGTTTCATTGTGGCTGTCCTGGAACTCACTTTGTATAACAGGCTGACCTCAAATTCAGAAATCCACTACCTCTGCCTCTCAAGTGTGGGATTAAAGGCATTTGCCGCCACTGTCTGGCAAGAGTAAAACTCATAAACTGCAAAATAAAACTCTAAAATTTTCAAATAATCTTATCAAAGACAAAAACAAAAAAACAAAACAAAAACAAAAACAAGACCAAAAAAAAAAAAAACCTAAAAAATTTTTGAAAAACCATAAAAAGGAACCCCTAAAGCCTAAAGAAAAAAAAAAAAATCCCTAACCTAAAACACCTTAAAATCATTAAAAGAAAAAAAAAAACAGAAAAAACACTAAATATACATTAAAAACTGAAAACAAAACAAAAAAACAAAAAACAAACAAAAAATAAAACAAACTCCTAAAACACTCATCTTAAAAAAAGTACTCTAAAACTCTTTTCTTTTTTCTTCTTCTTTTTTTTTTTTTTTTTTTCATTTTTTCATTTATGAGACTGGGTTTTTCTGTTTATCCCTGGCTGTCCTGGAAGTCACTCTTTCACCATTTCCTGGCAACCATAAAACAATGAAACACCAATATTAAAACCCTAAAATTAAAAAATATATATATATTCAAGCAAAACAACAAAAACTCTTCTAAAAACCCTACAATTCCTTAAAAAAACAAAACAAAACAAAAAACCTAAAATTCTAAAGAAAATACACCAAAAGCCAAAAAAGTCCCTAAAATTCTTTTCATTCTTTCTTCCTTACTTTATTCATATATATATATATATATATATATATATATATATTGAAATTGGGTTTCTCTGTGTATACTTGGCTATACCCAAACCCTGAACTCCCCTCAATAAGAACGCTAAATATTGAAATAAAAAACATAAAAACCCTTAATAAGAACATGAAACCCTAAAAAGAATAATAAGCCCCTTAAAAAACCCTCAAAATTCTTTCAAAATACTCAAAAATCCTAAAAAAAAAAAGACCAAAAAAACCCATAAAGCCTTAAAAAAAGGTCCTGAAACCATTAAAAAAAATCCTTCAAGACTTAAAAAAAAAAAAATAAAATAAGAAAGACCTTTAAAAAAACCTGAAAAGACAATAAAAAACTAAAAAAGAAAACCTGATGTTTTTAAAAAATCAACAAAATCCCTTAAAAAAAACCTATATAATTATATAAAAAAAACCTAAAAGAATTAAAACCCCAACAAAATATCCCAAAATTCCAATACACCAAAAAACCCTACAAATAACCAGAAAACCTAAAACCCTAAAAAACAAAAAACATCAGCAAAAAACAACAAAAAAAAACCATAAATACTTTAAAAAATAATAATAATAAAACCTAAAACATTCCTAAAATCCTTTAAAAACACTAAAGAACACTAAAATACCTTAAAAATGTAGAAGAAATCAAGAAACAACAAAAAAAAAAAAAAAAAAAAGAAAACCCAGAAAAAACTTAGGTTCTTTAAACAAACACTAAATGATCCCTAAAAAGCTAAAAACAAAAACAAAAAGAATCGAAATAAAACAAAGCAAAACAAAACAAGAAAACAAAAAAACCCAAAAAACCCTAAAATAATTTTTTTTTTGGTTTTTTGAGACTGTTTCTTTTTGTAGCTCTAGCATTCCTGGAACTCACTCTCAAGACCAGGCTGGCTTCAAACTCAGAAATCTGCCTGTTTCTGCCTCCCCAGTGCTGGGATTAAATGCAAGGGCCATCACTGCCCAGTGACCCTAAAATACTTAATAAACACTTTTAAAAACAAAAACTACAATTCTAAAAAAAAAAAAAAAGCGAGAATTCTAATAAGACCCCAAAAATTCTAAAACACTAAAAATTGCCCTAAAATTCAACAAAAACTCAAGAAACCTAAAAAGACCTCAAAAAGTATAAAACCATAAAAAAAACGCTATGGCATTAAAAAAATTGCCCAAAACACTGAGAAAAATCCTAAAATCATCTTTTATAGGAAAGAATCCTTAAGAAAATAAAATAAAAGCATAAAATGAAATAAAAATAAAATCCTTAATAAAAACATTTTAAAAATGTAAAAAAACCCTCAAAAATTCTAATTTTTTAAAAAATCTTTAAACAACCTAAAATAATAATAAAACATCTCTAGAACCCTAAAAGACATGAAAAACCCTTAACCCTAAACAAAACATATAATGTTAAAAAACGATCCTTCTAGAAACCTATAAAGCTGTAAAACTAAAGCTCAAAAATCTAAAAAAAAAAAAAAAAAATTTTAGAAAACAACATAAAAGAACCCTAAATTACTAAAACACCGTAAAATCCTTTATAAAAAAAACTTAAAAAAGCCCTAAAACACTAAAAACAACAACAACAACAAAAAAAAAATCAACTCTGAAAAAATCAAGAACTCTAAAAAGATTGTGCCAGAATTCTTTAAACCATAAAAATCCCAAATTTAAAACAAAAAAAAACCTAAAAATACATCAAAACCCTGAAACTCTAGAAAAACCCTAAATTCCTATTTTAAAAAAAAAAAAAACAAAACAAAACTATAAAACCTTAAAATTCTAAATTAAATCTTGAAAACTTAAAAGGAATCCTAAATCCCTAAAAGAAAAAAAAAAAAAAAAAAAAAAAAAACCTTAAAAGTATTGTAAAAAAAACAAAGAACCTAAAAACCCTAAAACTCTAAAACGGAAATAGAACCTGAAACCGTTAAAAAAACAAACAAACAAACAAACAAACAAATAAATAAATAAAAAGTAAAAAATCCTTTGTAAAAAACCTAAAAAGACAGTAAAAACTTAAAAGCATACAAAGTAAACCTCGAAGCTTTAAAAAATCATATAAATGTAAATATACATACACCTACACCTACATCTACACCTACACCTACACCTACACCTACACATACACATATCTTAGTTTTTTAGAACAGTGTTTTAGAAATTTTAGGCATTAAGTGTTTCAGTATATGTATAGTGTTGTTTTGTTTTGTTTTTTTCTTTGTTTATTAAGAACCAGGCCAGCCTGGTGTTCAGAGTGATTTCCATGACTGCCAGGGTATACACAGAGAAGCTCCGCCATTGAAATACCTCCTGTTGTTACATCAAGGCATTGTGTTCTATTCGTGATTCTTGGGTGCACACTGAATCAGGAGTTGAGTGGAGGTTTCCCCACTAGGTTCTTTCACATCCTCATGACCTAAGGTCCTTTTTGCAGCCTCAAGCAAATGACTAACACATTCACTAAAGTCTTCTTGGGTTCCTTGAATGATTTTAGTTAAAGGGGAAATAATGGAACCTTTCATAGGAATAGCATGCCAAGTTCCCAATGCTGTGTTATCAGTTTGAGCCAAGAGACCCACTGGGCAATTTCTGCCTGGCCTTAGCTAAATATTTTTCTTGAACAGAAAGCTTTTCCAAGGTCCAGTCAGTCCAGGCACTGGAGGGTTTTTCTGATTAGCTACTGCAATGGTCTGGCACCTATTGAGGAAATCAACCCTCCATGAGAAAAACTATCCTCGAGTTAACACAGTTTAAATCTCTTTGATCCAATCACTACTGGGAGGGCTTCTAGGAGCGAAAGCATATAAGGGGCAGAGGGACCATAAGTTCTACCGCAGAGTTACGCTCTTTTAAGTCTTTAAAACTTAGCCTACAAAACTCTGTCTGTTGAATAGGGACAGTTAATTCTTCTTCTTGATTTCTACTTCATTATCACTCTCATAATCTTCTCCACCCTCGCTGTTAGTGTCTACAGAGAAATCGGCATGGGGCACTTCTAAAGGCCCTATTTCTGCAGAAGGAGATTTGGCATGGGTGGCTGGGGGCTGCTCCTCTGACATAGAAGTGGGCAGTTCTCTTTTTAGGGTTTCATGTTCTTATTTAGGGTTTTAAGATTTTTTTATTTTATTTATTTTTTATTTTTTTTACAAATATTTAGGGATTTTATTGAGTAGAGTTCAGGGTTTAGGTGTAGCCAAGCATACACAGAGAAACCCAGTCTCAAAAAAAAAAAAATTTTTTTTCTATGGTTATTTTGTGTTCATGTTTTTTAGAATTTAAGGAAGAAAGAATGAAAAGAGTTTTAGGGACTTTTTTTGGCTTTTGGTGTATGTTCTTTAGAATTTTAGATTTTTTATTTTTATTTTTTTGTTTTTTTTTTGTTTTTTGTTTTTTTTTTTTAAGGAATTTAGTGTTTTTAGAAGAGTTTTTGTTGTTTTGCTTGAATATTCTTTTTTTTTAATTTTAGGGTTTTAATATTGGTGTTTCATTGTTTTATGGTTGTCAGAAATGGTGGCAGAGTGACTTCGAGGAAAGCCAGGGATACACAGAGAAAACCAGTCTCATAAACGAAAAAATGAAAAAAAAAAAGAAAAAGAAGAAGAAGAAGAAGAAGAAGAAGAAGAAGAAGAAGAAGAAGAAGAAGAAGAAGAAGAAGAAGAAGAAAGGAAGAAAGAAAAGAGTTTCAGTGGACTTTTTTTAAGATGAGTGTTTATAGAGTTTTTTTTTTTTTTTTGGTTTTCACGGTTTTAGTGTATATTAGTGGTTTTTTTTTTCTGTTTTTTGTTTTTGTTTTTTTTTTCTTTTAATGGATTTTAAGGTGTTTTGGGTTGGATTTTTTTTTCTTTTTTTTTTTTTTTAGGCTTTAAGGGTTCCTTTTTAGGGTTTTACAAAACTATTTTTAGGTTTTTTTGTTTTGTTTTTGTTTTTGTTTTTTATTTTTGTTTTTGAAAAGATTTTTTGAAAATTTTAGAGTTTTATTTTGCAGTTAATGAGTTTTACTCTTGTCAGACAGTGGTGGTGCATGCCTTTAATCCCACACTTGAGAGAGAGAGGCTGGGGTATTGGATTTCTGAGTTTGAGGTCAGCCTGGTTTACAAAGTGAGTTCCGGGACAGCCACACTGAAACACTGTCTCAAAAAACAAACACAAACAAATAAACAAAAAGTTGTATATTTATTTTTGTGTTCATGCTTTTTTTAGAATTTAAGGTTTTTTTAAATGGTTTTGTAGGGTTATAGAAGAATGCTTTTGAGGTTCTTTGGTATTCAGGGTTTTAGTATATGTTTAGAGTTTATTCTATATTTTTAAAAGGATGTTAGGGTCTTTTAGTGATTTTTTTTGTTTTTGTGGTGGTGGTGGTGGTGGTGGATTTTCTTCTTCTTCTTCTTCTTCTTCTTCTTCTTCTTCTTCTTCTTCTTCTTCTTCTTCTTCTTCTTCTTCTTCTTCTTCTTCTTCTTCTTCTTCTATTTTTAATGTTAGGCTTTTAATTTTGGGGATTAAAAGTATTAGAGTTGCCAGGCAGTGGTGACCCATTCCTTAAATCACAATACTTGGGAGGCAGAGGCTGGTGGATTTCTGAGTTTGAGGCCAGCCTCATCTACAGAGGCAGCTCCAGGACAGGTAGGGATACAAAGAGAAACCCAGTCACGAAAAAAAAAAAAAAAGTAAGAAAGAAAGAAAGAAAGAAAGAAAGAAAGAAAGAAGAAAGAAAGAAAGAAAGAAAGAAGAAAGAAAGAAAGAAAGAAAGAAAGAAAGAAAGAAAGAAGAAAGAAAGAAAGAAAGAAAGAAAGAAAGAAAGTAAGAAAGAAAAAAAGAAAACAAAGAAAGGAAAGACTGAAAGAAAAGTACTTAATGGATATTTTTGGCTTATTGTGTAGTTCTTTTTTTTAATATTAGGTTTTTTTTTTTAGGTGTTTTAGGGTTTTTAGAAGAGTATTTTAGAATTTTGTTTGGTTTTAAGTGTTATAGTGTATGTTTAGAGGTTTTTCTATAATTTTTAAAGGACTTTAGGTTGTTTTAGTGATTTCTGGTTCTTACAAGGTATAAGGGACTTATTTTTTAGCACTTTACTGTTTTATTTAGTTTTTGTGTGTGTGTTCTTTAGTTTTTCTTTTTAAATCGAGGGTTGTATATTGTGAGTTTAAGAGTTTTAGTGTTGCCAGCCACTTTATTTAGAATTTTTAAAATTTAGGGTTTTTATTTAGGTTTGTAGAATTTTTAGAAGAGTGTTTTAGAATTTTTTTGGTTGTCAGGCTTTTAGAATATTTTTAGTGATTTTACTCGTTTTTTAAGTATTTTAATGTATTTTAGGGTTTGGGGGTTAAATTTAGGCTTTATTTTATTTATTTATTGTTTAGCATTTTACTCTATTTCTTAGGGGTATTTTGTTGTTGTTGTTGTTGTTCTCAATTTTTTTTTTTAATTAGGGTTTTATATTTGCGGATTATTATATGGTTGCCAGGCAATGGTGGCACATGCTTTAAACCCAGCAATTGGGAGGCAGATGTAGGCGGACTTTTGAGTTTGAGGACAGCATAATATACAGAGGGTGCTGCCGGACAGCCAGAGGTACATAGCTAAACCCAGTCTCTCAAAACTCAAAAACAGAAAAACTCAAAAAAAAATTTTTTTTAGGGTCTTTTTGTGGTTCTTGTGTATTTTTTTCCTTTTTTCTTTTTTTTTTTTTTATAATTTTAGTGTTTTTCTTAAGGTTATTTAGAATACTGTTTTGGAGTTTTGATGTTTTTTTGTTTTTGTTTTTGTTTTTGTTTTTTTTTTTGTTTCTTGTCTTTCAGGACTCTAGTGTATTTTTTTTTTGTTTGTTTTTATTTTTATTTTTTTTTAATATTTTAGAGTGTTTTAGGTATTTTTTTTTTAAGGCTCTACACTTTTTTTTTCTTTTAGGGTTTTTTGGCCTTTTTTTGGGCTAGTTTTGTTTTGATTTTTGTATTTTATTTCAGTGTTTTTAAGTATTATTAGTTTTTTAATATAAGGTTTTATTTTTGGATTTTAAGACATACATTTTGGCTCAAAATGGTGGCCCTTGCCTCGATTCTCATCAACTTGGAGGCAGAAGTAGTGTAATTCTTAGTGCATGGCAGTCTGGTCTACAGAGGGAGCTCCAGGTGGACATCCAGAGATACACAGAGAAACCCAGTCATGAAAACCTCAAAAAAAAAGTAATAAAGAAAGAAAGAAAGAAAAAAAGAAAGAAAGAAAGAAAGAAAGAAAGAAAGAAAGAAAGAAAGAAAGAAAGAAAGAAACTAGTAGGGACATTTTGGCTTTGTGTGTATTTTTTTTTTCATTTTAGATTTCTAAGTGCTTTTTAAGGGTTTGTACAATTTTTAGAAGAGTGTTTTAAGAAGTTTTTGTTTGTTTGTTTGTTTTCAGGCTTTTAGTGTATTTTTAGTGTTTTTCTTGTTTTTAAGGATTTTCGTGTATTTTATGGTTTTGGGATTTAATTTAGCCTTTCTCTTTCTCTTTCTTTTTCTTTCTTTCTTTCTTTTTTTCTTTTTTTGTTTTTTTTTTAAGCTTTTTACAATATTTGTCAGGGTTTTTTGTTGTTGTTGTCCTTGATTTTTTTTTTTTTTTAATTTAGGGTTTTATATTAGGGTTTAATTGTTCTAGGGTTGCCAGGCAGTGGAAGCCCATGCCTTTAATCCCAACATTTGGAGGCAGGATTTTTTGAGTTCGAGGCCGCATAGTCTACACAGTGAGCTCCAGGACAGATAGGGATACACAAAAAAACCCAGTCACGACAAAGGAAAAGAAAAAAAAAAAAAGAAAGAAAGAAAGGAAGGAAGGAAGGAAGGAAGGAAGGAAGGAAGGAAGGAAGGAAGGAAGGGAGCAAATTATTACTTTACACCTATTTTTGGGCTTTCTGTTTGTTTTTATATTTTTGTTTTTGTTTTATTTTTTTAAGAAATTTAAGGTTTTCTAAAGGGTTTTCAGGATTTTTTGAAGATTGTTTTAGAGGATTTTTTTTTGGTTATTAGGGTTTTAGTTTATGTTTAGTTTTTTTTTAAAGGTTTTAGAGGGTTTTTTTGGGGGGGGGCTTTAGTGTTTTTCTTTAAAGATTTAGAAAATTTTTTTTTAGTGTGTGTGTGTGTGTGTGTGTGTGTGTGTGTGTGTGTGTGTGTGTGTGTTTGAGTCTGTTGAGTTTGAAGGCCGCACGGTCTACAGTGTGAGTTCCAGGACAGCCAGAAATATACAGAGAAACCCATTCTCCAAAACTTAAAAAATAAAAAAAAAAGAAAGAAAAAAAATAAAGATATTAAGAAAGAAGGAAAGAAAGAAAGAAAGAAAAAAGAAGGAAAGAAAGAAAGAAAGAAAGAAAGAAAGAAAGAAAGAAAGGAAGGAAGGAAGGAAGGAAGGAAGGAAGGAAGGAAGGAAGGAAGGAAGGAAGGAAAAAAAGATTTAGTGAAATTTTTGGCTCCTTGTGTATTTTTGTAGCAATTTAGGGTCTTTTTAAGGGTTAATAGGGTCTTTAGAAGACTATTGGTGAGTTTTATTTCTTTTTCCTGTTTTTTTTTTTTTTTTTCTTGGTCTCTTAGGTTTTTGGATTTTTTGTTTGTTTTTTGGCTTCAGGATTTTCGTTTATTGTTTTACTTTTTAATGTTTTTTTTTGTTTGTTTGTTTGTTTTGTTTTTGTTTTTTCTTTTTAGGCATTTTAGTTTTGACAGTCATTCATAGTCCATGTCTTTATTCCCAGCCTTTGGGAGGCAGAGGCAGGTAGATTTGTAAGTTCTAGGCCAGCCTGGTCAACAGACTGAGTTCCAGTATTGGATTTCTTAGTTCAAGGCCAGCCTGGTTTACAGAGGCAGGTCCAATATAGGTAGTGATACACATAGAAACCCAGTCTCCAGAATCTGAAAAAAAAAAAATAAGAAAAAAAGAAAGAAAGAAAGAAAGAATGAAAGAAAGAAAGAAAGAAAGAAAGAAAGAAAGAAAGAAAGAAAGAAAGAAAGAAAGAAAGAAAGTTTTGTAGGTTTTTTTTATAAGAGTATCTTAGTGTGTTTGGGTGGTTTTTTTTTTTGGTATTTATTGTATTTTTAGTGTTTTTTATGATTTATTTGTAATTTTTTAAGGGTGTTTTAGGGTTTTGGGTTTTTTTTTCAATTTTTTTTTAGTGTTCTATCTTTTATTTTTAGGGATTTTGTTTTGTTTTTATAGAGTTTATTATTATTATTATTATTATTATTATTATTATTATTATTATTATTATTATTATTATTTTAAGGTTTTATTGTTGGAGTTAAGTGTTTTAGGGTTGCCAGGCAGTGGTGGCACATGCTTTAAATCCCAGAACTTGAGAGGAAGAAGTACTGGATTTCTTAGTTTAAAGCCAGAATGGTTTACAGGGGCAGTTCCAGTATAGGTAAGGATCCACAGAGAAACCTAGTCTCCAAAATCTCATAAAAAAAAAAAAAAAAGTAGGAAAGAAAGAAAGGAAGGAAGGAAGCAAATTACTTTATGCATATTTTGGGCTTCCTGTGTTTTTTTTTTTTTTTAAAGAAATTTAGGGTTTTTTAAAGCATTTTCAGGATTTTTTGAAGATTGTTTTATACATTATTTTGGTTTTCTGGGTTTTGTGTATGTTTAGCGCTTTTTAAAAAAGATTTAAGAGTGTTTTTTTGTTTGTTTGTTTGACTGTTTTTGACTTTAGAGTTTTCTATGGGGTATTAGTATGTTTGTGAGTTTTTGTGTGTATGTGTGTTGGAGTGTGTTAAGGTCGAAGGCAGCATGGTCTACAGAGTGAGTTCCAGGACAGACAGAAATTCCAAAAGAAACTCAGTCTCCAAAAACTTAAAAAAAAAAAAAAAAAAAAAAAAAAAGAAGAAGAAGAAAAAAAAAGAAAGAAAAATAAAAATAATAAGAATGAAGGAAAGAGAGAAAGAAAGAAAGAAAGAAAGGAAGGAAGGAAGGAAGGAAGGAAGGAAGGAAGGAAGAAAGAAAGAAAGAAAGAAAGAAAGAAAGAAAGAAAGAAAGAAAAAAGAAAACAGACTTAGTGAAATTTATGGCTCTGTGTATTTTTGTAGAAATTTAGGGTATTTTAAAGTGTTAAAAGGGTTTTTAGAAGAATATTGTAGAATTTTATTATTTTTTTTTATTATTGTTGCTTATTTTGTCTCCTAGTTTTTCGGGTTTTCTGTTTGTTTGTTTTTTGACTGTAGGGTTTTTGTTTAGTGTTTTCCTTCATTTATTAATTATTATTATTATTATTATTATTATTATTATTATTTATTTATTTGTTTATTTATTGTATTTTTGAAGAAAAAATTAACTTTTTTTTATGGAGGTAAAGTCTTTTAGCTTTGCCAGTCAGTGGTGGTCCATGCCTTTATTCCCAGCCCTTGGGAGGCAGAGGCAGGTGGTTTTGTAAGTTTTAGGCAAGCCTGGTCTAAAGAGTGAGTTCCATTATAGCCAGGGGTATACAGAGAAACACAGTTTCCAAAAACAAAATAAAACAAACCAAAAAAAAAAAATAGCGTAAGGGTCATTTTGGGGTTGATATATATATATATAATTTTATAGGTTTTTTTTTAGGGTTTTGTAGACTTTTTAGAAGACGTTATAGATTTATTTGGTTTTCAGATTTCTAGTGTAGGTTAAGTGTTTTGTTGTTGTTGTTGTTTTTTTTTTTTCTTAGTTTTTAAGGATTATAGTGAGTTTTAGGGTTTTGGTGTTTTATTTAGGCTTAAATTTATTTTATTTTTTTAGCATTTTACTTTCTTTCTTAGGTTTTTGTTTTGTTGGGTTTTTTGTTTGTTTGTTTGTTTTTTAATTTTAAGGTTTTATATTTGGTATTTAATTGTTTTACGGTTGCTAGGAAATTGTGGACCATGCCTTCAATCTCAGCATTTGGAAGGCAGAGGTAGTAGATTTGTGAGTTTGAGGCCAGCCTGATCTAAACAAAGACCTCCAGGACAGGTAGGGATAAACAGAGAAACCCAGTCTTGAAAGACTCAAAAAAAAAAAAAAGAAAGAAAGAAAATAAAATGAAATAAAATGAGCAAAGAAAGAAAGAAAAAAGAAAGAAAGAGAGAGAGAGGAGAGAGAGAGATGGAAAGAGAGAGAGAAAGAAAGAAAGAAAGAAAGAAAGAAAGAAAGAAAGAAAGAAAGAAAGAAAGAAAAGACAATATTACTTAAAGGACATTTTGGCCTTTCTGTTTTTTTGTTTTTTTGTTTTTTCTTATTTTTTAGAATTTCAGTTTTGTTTTGTTTTGTTTTGTTTTGTAAAGGGTTTTTAGTGTTTTTTAAAAACAGTATCTTATAGGTTTTTTTTTTTTTTTTGGTTTTGAGTATTTTAGTGTATCTTTAGTGTTTTTTATGATTTTTTTTAAAAAGTTTTTTAGGGTGTTTTAGTGTTTTGGGTTTTTTTCTTTTTTTAGGGTTCTATCTTTTATTTTTAGGGTTTTAGGTATTGGTTTTTTTTTGAGTTTTTGAATATTATTTTTTTTACTTTTAAGGTTTTATTGAAGGACTTAACAGTTTTAGGATAAGTATGCAGTGATGTCCCATGCTTTAAATCCCAGCAATTTGAGAGGAAGATATATTGGATTTCTTAGTTCAAGGCCAGCCTGTTTTACAGAGGCTGGTCCAATATAGGTAGGGATACATATAGAAACCTAGTCTCCAAAATCTGAAAAAAAATAAGAAAAAAAAAATAAAGAAAGAAAGAAATAAAGAATGAAAGAAGGAAAGAAAGAAAGAAAGAAAGAAGAAAGAAAGAAAGAAAGAAAGAAAGAAAGAAAGGAAGGAAGGAAGGAAGGAAGGAAGGAAGGAAGGAAGGAAGAAAGAAAGAAAGAAAGAAAGAAAGAAAGAAAGAAAGAAAGAAAGAAAGAAAGAAAGAAAAGACAATATTACTTAAAGGACATTTTGGCCTTTCTGTTTTTTTGGTTTTTTGTTTTTTCTTATTTTTTAGAATTTCAGTTTTGTTTTGTTTTGTTTTGTTTTGTAAAGGGTTTTTAGTGTTTTTTAAAAACAGTATCTTATAGGTTTTTTTTTTTTGGTTTTGAGTATTTTAGTGTATCTTTAGTGTTTTTTATGATTTTTTTTAAAAAGTTTTTTAGGGTGTTTTAGTGTTTTGGGTTTTTTTCTTTTTTTAGGGTTCTATCTTTTATTTTTAGGGTTTTAGGTATTGTTTTTTTTTTTGAGTTTTTGAATATTATTATTTTTTTTACTTTTAAGGTTTTATTGAAGGACTTAACAGTTTTAGGATAAGTATGCAGTGATGTCCCATGCTTTAAATCCCAGCAATTTGAGAGGAAGATATATTGGATTTCTTAGTTCAAGGCCAGCCTGTTTTACAGAGGCTGGTCCAATATAGGTAGGGATACATATAGAAACCTAGTCTCCAAAATCTGAAAAAAAATAAGAAAAAAAAATAAAGAAAGAAAGAAATAAAGAATGAAAGAAAGAAAG
>NW_028227277.1:14293665-14348665 GCF_978045245.1 Mus caroli
AAAAACAAAACAAAAGAAAAAAAACCAAAAACTCAAAGAAAGAAAGAAAGAAAGAAAGAGAGAGAGAGAGAGAGAGAGAGAGAGAGAGAGAGAGAAAGAAAGAAAGAAAGAAAGAAAGAAAGAAAGAAAGAAAGAAAGAAAGAAAGAAAGAAAGAAAGTAAGAGAGAGAAAAAGAAAGAAAGAAAAGATAAAGACTTTATGGACATTTCAGGCTTTCTGTGTACTTTTTTTTATTATTTTTTATTTTTTAGAATTTAAGGTTTTTTTAAGGGTATTTGGACTTTTGATGATTGTTTTAGAGTTTTTTTGGTTTTCAGGGTTTTAGTGTATGTTTACTGTTTTTTAAAAAGGATTTTAGAGTTTTTGCTTGTTTGTTTGTTTTTGATATTCTTTATGGGTTTTCTATTTTTTTTTCTTTTTTGTATGTTTGTCTGTGTGTGTGTTCTTGGGTACTTCTTTTTTAATTTTAAAGTTTTACTTTTGGGGTTTAAGAGTTTCACGGTTTCCAGGCAGTGTGGCCCATGCCTTAAATCCCAGCACCTTATAGAAACAGTTAGGTGGATTTTTGAGTTCAAGACCAGCATGGTCTACAGGGTGAGTTCTTGATCAGCCAGAGAAACCCAGTCTCTAAAAACTCAAAAATATAAACCAACAAACAAAACACATAAAAGGAAAAAAACAAAAAAGTTATAAGATTATTTTTGGGTTGCTTTAAATATTTTTTAGACTTTTAGTGTTTTTGTAAATGGTTTTGTAGGAACTTTTAAAAGAGTGTTTTAGAGTTTAATTTTAGTTTTCAGTATGTTAGTGTATTTTTAGTGTTTGTTTTGTTTTGTTTTTTTTGTTTGTTTGTTTTGTTTTGTTTTAGAATTTTATAATGTTTTAGAATTTGGGGGATTTTTTTCAAAAATTTTTTAAGATTTATCTTTTATTTGTATTTATATACTTATTTGTTTAGTTGTTTATGTATTTATTTACTTATTTATTTATTTTTAGAGTTTTTGGCTATTATTATTATCATTTTAATATTAAGGATTTATTTTTAGAGTTAAGAACTTTAGGGTTACCAGGTAGTGGTGTCCCATGCAATAAATCCCAGCACTTGGGAGGCACAGTTAGGTGGACTTTTGATTTCGAGGCCAGCATGGTCTACAGATGGTGCTTTAGGACAGCCAGAGATAAACAGAGAAACCCAGTTTCTTAAAACAAAACTATACAAAATAAAACAAACAAAGAAACAAAAAAAGAGTTTTAAGTTCAATTTGTGTTCAATTATTATTATTATTATTATTATTAATTATTTATAGTTTTAGTGTTTTTGTTAAGGCTTTTGTAGGGATTTATTAAACTGTTTTAGACTTTTTTTTTGTTTTCGAGTTTTTAGTGCATTTTTAGTGTTTCTTCTTTTTTTAATGATTTTAGGGTGTTTTTGGATTTGGGGTGTTTTATTAAGTATTTTTTTAGGTTTTATCTTTTTTCTTCAAGGTTTCTTTTGTTTGTTTGTTTGTATTTTTGAGTTAACTTTTCTTTTCTTTTCATTATTTTTATATAATTTTAAGTGTTAATTCGAGAGTTTAAGTGTTTCAGGGTTGCCAGGCAGTGGTGGTCTATGCCTTAAATCCCAGCACTTGAGAGGAAGAAGTATTGGATTTCTTAGTTCAAGGCCAGCATGTTCTACAGAGGCATGTCCAGTATTGGCAGGGATACAAAGAGAAACCCATTGTCCAAAAAATCAAAAAAACTTAAAAAAAAAAAAAAAACAAGAAAGAAAGAAAGACAGAAAGATAAAAGAAGAAAAGAAGGAAGGAAAGAAGGAAGGAAGGAAGGAAGGAAGGAAGGAAGGAAGGAAGGAAGGAAGGAAGGAAGGAGGAAGGAAGGAAGGAAGGAAGGAAGGAAGGAAGGAAGGAAGGAAGGAAGGAAGGAAGGAAAGAAAGAAAGAAAGAAAGAAAGAAAGAAAGAAAGAAAGAAAGAAAGAAAGAAAGAAAGAATAAAAGAAAGAAAGAAAGAATGTCCGAGCTATTGTTCTCGCCAGCAAGAACAAACTCGGACACGTATTCTTCTGCAGCAAAAAGCTTTATTGCTTTTTCAGGAGGTAAGTCCCCGACCCGGTAAAATGGCATTGCTTATATAACCCTCAGCCATGGCGTTTCATCACCTGATGTGGCCTGTCACCTCCTGATTCGTTGCTTTCCCAGCACCCCATTATTAGGCCTCGAGATAGGCAGTGACTAGGCATGAGTTCACTCTTGCCCTTGCGCACAAGGCTTGTTTACTAATTAGGCACAGCGGAGACCAGCACAATCTTATAATGGCGATTGCTAGCAGCACGGTTCCCCACGTCTTCCCCTTTTTATTTTATTAAAATGAGCCTGGACTAGGTCTGTGTAATGATGCCCATCTGCTGTGGCTCCAGTCTTAGGTCGTTCCTCTAATGTCACAGCCTTTCCCATCATAGGGTAATGCTATCTCAACTGGGCCCCATGTCTTAGGTTGATCTGTGCATGAGGAAAGTTGCCCGTCCCTGGATATTGCAGTGCTATGTGACACTAACTACTAAATGACCTAGGGCAAACTCTACAAAAGAGGTCAGCCACCAGTGTCAACTAATTCTTGAGCATAGATAGCCAGATTTCGGGGGAGGCCCCTTGCTCAATTGCAGCAAGTGCTTGAGCTATCACAACCTTGTCATTTGTTTGTTGAGTTCTAAGCTTGTAAACCAGAGCATGAACACATGTCCACAGCAGGTGGCAACACCAAATAAGCCTACCCCTAAACATTCCTTAAAATAAGAAAATGCAGATGAAATCCAGGAGGAGAGGCCCTCTGTCAATGACAGGTCCACTCGCATTGAGTTGATGTTTAAAACTGCCACCCTCAGGGCCTCAAGACTCTCATCGAATCCCTCAGACGAATTTCCTGCAAGATATAAGGAAAGCTGTCAAGACAGATTAGCTGAATGAGTAAAATTTTCATATTTGACCCTGGTAATACACAGAGCATTCAACTTTCTTTCACAACCCAACTGGACCATCTGGTACAGGACGCCTATCAGTTCCTATGCCAGGTCAAGGCACTGATTCAAATTTATCAGCCCTCCCTTTAACTTGGTACTAGCAGAAGTTAGGAGAGTTATGGCATCAGTCAGATCTGCTGAAATTTAATTTTGTGCCTGACTGAACCATACTAGCCATAGTGTACCCTGCAGCTGTAGCAGCAACTGCACTGGCTGAAATTGCTATGATTATGGCAGCAGTAATGCCAAAAACTCTTTTTTTGTCGAAACAGGGATATAGTGGAGGGTGTTTCCACCGGAACAAGGATCCAACAAGGGATGAATGCCACCATGGCACGGGTGTCCTTTGTTACATCCCAGCATTGAGAAATCCAACAAGAATCATTGAAACAGACTTCAAATGAATCATTTGAAAGAATAAACAAGAAAGTGGAGTAAACACAGACTGGCATAGGCGGGTAATTAATCTGGTTTACGAAAGTTTTATTGAACCCAGTGATCTCTACCCTGGTATTAGTTTACCCATAAGAGTCCAGGGAGTCAATGTATTCCCCAATACTGAGTAAATCTGGAGATGCCAGTAAAAGAAGCCTTTCCAACTGCTCTTCCCTGGATAAAGATCAAAGGATTGAGATCTGTACAACTGCCATTGACTCCACAAAGCACCCACTATGAAAGGGATGCATTGTAAAGTCCTGTATGAAAAATCCCTTTTTCATAATAAATTCATTCTCTGGGTCAGCCAACATGTTGGGAGATTAGGAAAAGATTTTACTCTGGTCTGCCTAACAAGTGATGGAGGATTGACAATCAGACCAAGGCAAGATCAACCCTTCATCTTCCAATCTATAATGTAGGGTTTTTTTGGTTGTGGAGGACATTCTTTGTCTGAAAAGTTATGTGGTGGAAATGTACCATTGGCCCAAATTGCCTCCTGCCGTAAGGTCCGATATGTAATAGTTATATCTGCTTTGGAATTATCTTGGATTGTGCTCACCCAGCCTCCTTGGTGCTCATTAAACATCCCCAAGGCTCAGACTGTGAGGTTTGTACATTTTCCTGGTCCATTAATTTGATGACATAAAGAACCCTGTTCTAATAAAGAGCGATTTTCTCCTAATGATGCTTGGGCGGGATCATAGGGTAGATATGGTAAATCTAATGTTTTATTAGTAGAAAGAATTTTGGAAAAACTATAGCATCATGGCGAACTGGCATTGATTTAGGGAAAGTCGAGAGAATGGCCCATCTCTGTTTGCCCATCATACTAGGAACCTGAGACAAGTTCAGCATTGTCAGGATCAGGAGCAGTCCTCGGGAGGTCAGCATCTTCCATACCATCCTTGATTACTATCTTGCGGGTGAGTCATTCCTGAAGCCAAAATGGGTTGTCTTCACACTGTTGAAAAAGACAAACAGCTCCCCTGGATCTTAACAAAGTAGGATCCGGGCCTTCCCACAGACCAGATAACACATCCTTCCATTTCACCATTTCTTTTGGTCTATCAGGGTCTGAGCTATGTCGATCGGCTGCAGAGCGACCTTGCTCATCAAGATTCAAAAAATTAATTGTAAAGAGTGCCATGGACACAGCTACTCTTGGCACTGAGGGCAGAGTCTCATTAACTCCCCCCTTTTGTTTTATAAAATAAGACTTGAGTGCACGGTGGGCACCTTACACCATGCCTTGTCCTTGAGGGTTATAAGGAAGGCCAGTCAGGTGAGTGATATCCATTTGATGACAAAATTGCTGAAATTTAGCAGAGGTATATCCTGGCAGATTATCAGTTTTAAGGTTTATGGGCTTGCACCAAGCACTCCATGCTTCTAAACAGTGCTATATAACATGAGAGGCTTTCTCACCTGTTAAAGCTGTAGCAAACATAACACCAGAGCAGGTGTCAATGGAAATATGTAAATATTGATTTCTTCCAAAGGAGGAAATACGAGTGACATCCCTTTGCCAGACCTGTAATGGCCTGATGCCTCGGTGGTTTATCCCTACCTGAGGAATAGGCAGAAATTAACAGTTTTGACATTGGGTGACAATGTCATGAGCTTCCTTCCTGGTTAAAGTGAAATGGCAGCATAATGTTTCAGCCATCATGTGGAAGAGTGTATGAAAGCCTGTGAAGACAGAGCAGCAGCCACAATTCTAGTGGCTTTGTCTGTCAAGTCATTTCCATGAGACATAGGGCTAGGAAGGCCAGAATAAGCCCTAACATGAGTAATACACACAAGATGAATTCTATGTAACTGGGTTTACTGAATTTGGTGAAAAACGTGAGCAAGCTTGCTAGAGGGTCTATTTAAGCCAGCAACTTCAAGCGTATTAACTGCATTAACCACATATAAGGAATCAGATACAATATTGGGCGGTCCAGGAAAAGTTTCAAGGACCTCTAGAACCACCAAACACTCTACAACCTGGGGTGATGTCTCATTATATTGTTTAGATGTTACTTGGCCATTTACTACATATGCACCTATGCCAGATTTGGATCCATCTGTATACACTACTACCCCATCCGGAAGTGGGTGTTTGGCTGTTATTACTGGAAACACTATGGCTTGGCTTAAGGCAAATTGTAAAATTGGATGTTTTGGATAATGATTATCAATTTGTCCTGAATAAGAAGCAACCAAGACTGCTCAATCGTTAGTTGTTGCTGCCAGGGTTTGAACTTGAGCAGAAGTATAAGGTACAATTAGCATATGAGGTTCTTTCCCAAAATAAGTAATAGCTGCTTTTATCCCCCTAAGTGCAAGTTGAGCAATTGCATTAGGATACCACTCAATAATTTTTGCAGGGGAAGCATTAGGATGGACCCACAATAAGGGTCCTTTTTGCCATAAGACAGCTGTTGGTAACTGTGCAGTTTTTAATATGCACAATTCAAATGACTTTGACTCCTCAATGCGTTGTAATTGAGCATCTTGTAAGGCCTTTTCTATCGTTTGTAAAGCTTGACATGCAGCTGGGGTAAGTGCTCTGTGGGAGGAGATGTGGGTATCTCCCTCTAATATGTCAAATAAGGGCTTTAATTCTGCTGATGGAATTTTCAAAAATGGTCTTAGCCAATTAATATCTCCTAGCAATATTTGGAAATCATTCAAGGTATGTAGTTGATCTTTGCGAATCTCTAATTTTTGAGGAACAATTTTGTCAGGATAAATGAGTGACCCTAGGAAGGCTCCCATTCAAGCAACTTGCACCTTTTTAGTGGCCACCTGCAATCCCCATTGCCCTAACATTTTTATTAATATAGGGTATGCATCCTGCAATAACTGTGAATTTTTATGGCAAATCAAAATGTCATCCATATAAATTATCACCTGTAATGATGGAAAATGCTCTCTAACTGACTTAAGTGCCAATTGCACATACAGTTGACACATGGTGGGACTATTCGCCATCCCCTGAGTTAGGACCTTCCATTGGTATCTTTGATCCGGTTCTAAATGATTAATGGCTGGGATGGTAAATGCAAATCTTTGCCTATCTTGAGGGCATAAAGGTATAGAGAAAAAGCAATCTTTAATATCTATAATTATAATTTTCCAATTTTTGGGTAAGGCAGAAAGCAATGGTAGCCCTCGCTGAACTGGTCCAAATAGACGCATTTGTGCATTATTAGCTCTAAAATCATGTAATAAGCGCCATTTGCCAGATTTTTTCTTAATTACGAAAATAGGTGTATTCCAGGGTGAGGTAGAGGGCTCTAAATGACCCAAGCGTAGCTATTTAGAAATTAGTTTTGTAGCTGCTTCTAACTTTTCAGAGGAGAGAGGCCATTGAGGAACCCATACAACTTCCTCTGTAAGCCATGGCATGGGCATGGAGCCCTCAACGGCCCCTAGAAAAAAACTAAACCTTGTCTCCCGTTATTACCTTTTTGAGGGATAGGTTCAAGTTTACCCTGCTCTCCTTTCCCTAATCCCCTTCCTTCTTTTAGCCCATTTTCTTCATTATTTGAACAGCTTGTGGCGAGTATTCATTAGTCAAGGTCAGTCCTAGTGCCTGTAAGATGTCTCTCCCCCAGAGATTTACTGGGAGTGGTAAAACATAGGGAATGAATCGTCCTGTTTGACCTTCAGGAGCTGTCCAGCTCAAAGAACGGGAACTAATAGTGGGACAGGACTGATAACCTAAACCTTGCAAAGACCGTGATGACTGAGTAACGGGCCAAGTTTTTGGCCACCATTGGGAAGAAAGGATACTTTTACCTGCTCCTGTGTCTAAAATCCCTTTAAATTGTTTTCCTTCTATAACTAATTCTAAGAATGGCCTGGAGTCAAGAGGCATCACTAAGTAAGCAGAATCATTTCCAGTAGAACCAATCCCTCTGGTAGCTCGAGGGACACCAGAAGAAGGAAAACAGCCATGTAGGCTTTGCAAAATTATTAACTGAGCTATTCTATCCCCTTGTGAAATAGAAAAGACACCCTGAGGACAGGAACAGAGAACTTGAAGTTCCCCTTCATAGTCTTGATCTACGACTCCAGGGTGAACAATAAGACTTTGTAAGGTAAGGGAGGCCCGGCCAAATATTAGGCCAACACTCCCGGATGGCAGAGGTCCTTTATAGTCAGTAGGAATAGGCTGTACCCCCATTTGGGGCATTAGCATGAATCGGGTGGTGGTACAGAGGTCCAACCCAGCTGATCCTTCTGTTGCCCTGCGGACTGTGGGGTCAACCTTTTGCCTGTCAAGGTCCCATATGTTTTCGGGCCCTGAGACCTGAGGGCCATGTACTGGTTTTTTGGAATGGTCTCATTATCTACTGCTTGAGGGAATCCTGGCTGCAGGGGCCTGCCTTGAATGTCCCTGACTGAATGACAATCTCTGGCCCAATGATATCCTTTTCCACACTTAGTACACAGTCCTGGTGCTCTCCTTTTGACAAGGGCTCTACAGTCCTTTTTTAAGTGTCCCGGTTTGCCACAATTATAGCAGAGTTTGAGCTCAGCCATGTCAGGGCGTTTTTGCCCTTGTAAAATGGCAGCTGCTAAACCTGCATTAGTGAGTGGCCCTCCAAGCTCATGGCAAACCTTCAACCAGGCCTGCAGTCCCTTGCTCTTTCTAGGTGTAATAGCCTCCCTGCATTCCTGGGTAGCCTGTTCATAGATCAACTGTTCAATTAAAGGCATAGCTGTCTCTGGATCCCCAAAAATTCTCCCTGCTGCTTCTGTCATTCTAGCCACAAAATCTGAGAATGACTCCTGTGCGCCCTGGGTGATCTTGGTCAAATGCCCCCTTGCCTCTCCCTTCTTAGAGAGTGCCTTCCATGCCTTAACTGCAGCAGCTGAGATCTGAGCATAAGCTCCCCAATGGTAATTTGTCTGGTTATTAGCATGTTGTCCCTGACCTGTAAGCAACTCAAAAGTCCATGTTCCTTGGTCCCCTTCAACATTGGCATTGGCCCTTGCCTGTGCTTGGCAGGAGTCTTGCCACAAAGCTTTCCATTCTAAATACATTCCCATGTTAGGAGATGCGGCTTTTACTATGGTCATCCAATCGCCAGGCGTCATTGCCAGAGTCGCAAGCCTTTCGACTTGGGCTACAGTAAAGTTGGCATTGACTCCATAGTTACGAACTGACTCTGCTAGTTCTTTAATCTGTATATACTCCACTGGGGCATGAACGTGTCCGCCCTCTGCGCCTTCAAAGACTGGGAATGCTTGCTGCACTTTTCTCTGTTCCTCTTTTGATATGAATGAGTCTGATTGATACCTCTGCACGTAGGGCGGAGGTGTACTAGGACCCAGAGGTTGTGGATCTGAAGATCGCATAGTGATTTGACATTTGTCTCTAGCTACTTTTGCTTTCTTTATGTTATTCTGTGACTGATTAGCTCGTCTTTCATCTTGCTGGTATCTTTCTTCCTCAAAGTCTGTCTCCTCAGAGGAGCTAAGTTCCTTATCCAATTCTGAGCTACTGACAGCTAGTGCCTTAAACTCATCTAATGGCGGGTAGAGGCTTCTTTCCTTATGTGCCTCTCCAGTTCTTTCTCTCTTCTTCTCTCCCTTTCCATCCCTTTTTCTAATCTCTCCCAAGGCATTCTTTCCTTTATATCTCTTTTCCTTGGGCTCAAGGCCCGTGGATAGGCCTAAATTCTTCGGTGCACCTTGTTTCATCCCAACTTTCAATCTCTCTCCCCACTCTGCCTCTGATAGACTGTCTTGAATTTCTTCCAAAATCTTCTGCCCTGCTTCTACCATTTGCTCACAATCCTCATCTGTTAAGCACGACCTGACCAATTTCCATAACGGCATGATCCCTGCTTTAAGTTTGCCGTTCTGCTGTTCCCTAACTAGATCTCCTTTCAGTTTGTCCCAAGAGGTGATAGTTAACGAACCTGAGCAAGCATACCATGGTGCCACACGGTCTACCTCCCTGACAAATGCCTCTATACTCTTAGTGGCGATTTTTAGGCCACACTGCTTCAAGACCGACCTTAACGCCACTACTACAGAGTGAGAAATTCCCATACTGCCGCTATCCAGTCCTGACCGTGACTGAAACTAATGGCTGTCCAGGCACTGTCCAGGTGCTGTCCAAGACTGACTGCGACTGGGAACCAGTCAGCAGTTCCAGTGGTGGAAGCAAAACGAAACCAAAAGGGAAAGTGCAATCGCCATGCAAACAATCAAAAGGGCATCTAACTCTGGAGAAATTTCAAGACTATACTTACCTTGCAGAGCTGTAGTGTCCAGCAGTTCTGGTTCCGCCCCGCAAATGAGGGATCTTCCTTGCGCCGGTGTGATGGTATAAAGTCCCCGGGTCTTTGGCGCCACGTATCCCAAGCTTTTGTCCCTGCCGGCAAGAACACACTCAGGACAACCGGAATCTTCTGCAGCAAAGCTTTATTGCTTACTTCTCAGGAAGATCCCGACCCCAGAAAATGGAGTCCCTTATATAGCACTCAGCCATGACGTTTCAGCACCTGATGTGGCGTGACAGCTCTTGATTCCTTGCTCGCTCATCACACCACTATTACACCCCGAGAATGGGCAGTGACTAGGAGTGAGTTCACTCTCGCACTTGCGCACAAGGCTTGTTTACTAGTTAGTCACAGCGGAGGCCAGCACCATCTTATAATGGTGATTGCACGCAGCACGTGCACGGCTCTCTACAGCGATTGCTCGCTGCATGGCTTTCCACAGTGTTCCACTCACCAGCAGTCTCAAAATCCTGTGGCGGGGGTCGTGGGTAGCTTGCGGGTGTCAGCCGACCCTGCGCTCTAGCTATCCCGGTGCTGGTCCGGCCGGATGAGGCCTGTGGTCCTACTCAGGCCGGTTTTCTGCTTCCCTAACTAATGCAGTCTCAGGTCCCACGCGCAATTGGATTGGAGCAGAAGCTGTGTTCCACTCACCAGAAGTCTTAAGATCCTGTGGCGGGTGTTGTGGGTAGCTGGCGAGTGTCAGCCGACCCTGCGCCCTAGCTACCCCGGCACTTTTCTGATCGGAGAGGCTTGTGGCCCTACTGAGTCCGGATTTCTGCCTCCCCAACCAAAGCAGTCTCAGGTCCCGCGTGATTGGACTAGAGCAGAAGCTGTGTTCCACTCACCAGCAGTCTCAAAATCCTGTGGCGGGGGTTGTGGGTAGTTGGCGAGTGTCAGCAGATCCTGCGCCCTAGCTACACCGGCGCTTTTCTGACCGGAGAGGCTTGTGGCCCTACTCATGGAATACCTTCTTTTCTCAAACTATGGTAAGATATTTTTGCTGTGTATTATAGCCTTGGCTGGCATTTCTGTATGATATATGCCCAGGATCTTATGGCTTTCATAGTCTCAGAGGTTATGTTAGGTATAGTTCTGATAAGTCTTCCTTTATAAGTTACTTGAAATTTCCCATATTGCTTTTAATATTCTTTCTTTCTTTAAAGAAACTGTTCTTTTTTTCTTTTCCTTTTTTTTTTTTTTTTTTTTTTTGCATTTGATGTTTGGATTATTATTTGATGGCTGAAATTTCTCTTCTGGTATAAACTATTTGGAGTTTTGTAGGCTTCTTGTATATTCACGGGAAACTCTTTTTTTAGGTTAGGGAAATTTTCTTCTATAATTTTGTTGAATATACTCACTGTCCCTATAGTTTGGTAAAAATTACTTTTCATCGATACCTATTATCCTTAAGTTTCGTCATCTCTTTGTGTCCTGGATTTCATCGATGTAATTATTTCCTTTCTAAAATCTCTTTCAAAAACTCACATGGGCAGTATCTTGAGAGAAATTCAAATCTTTAGTACTTTATTAACTATTACTTATATAGCATCCATTCAAATGTTTCTATTTTCTCTTGTCAATACAGTAAAGAAGAGCCCAGCATTTGACAAAGATGAGAATATATCAACTCACGTAAAAAAAGATGGAGATATGGGGTAAAATTTTCAATAGAGTATTTCAATAGAGTTCAATAGAGTACTTCATAAGTAGTGTTTGTGATCCCTTCACTGGAGAAGTAGATTCAGGAAGATGAACAATTCAAAGTCAGACACTGCTATATTGTGTGTTCAAGCCCAGATTGAGGTCCTTGAGAGATTGTGATCACAAACACATAGCAACTCATACAGTAGGACCACCTGCATGAGATCTTCCCAGATATACACAAAAAGAAAAGGAAAAACATGAAAAGAATAAGAGGGGGGGGCATCTGGGAAGAAGAAGGGTCTCAGCAAGAGTCGTAGAGGTATGAATAAACTACTCTGGGGTGTAAATGTATGAATTGTAAAAAGTAAATCATACAAGTTCACTTTGGTAGTCCACCATGTATTTTATATGTATATGTCATTTGTTCCGAACCAAACATATATTTATTATAAATAATTAAAAGAAGGTTCTGTTTAAAGTTTTCTGTGGGGAAGAAAAATGTCCTACCAGTTCACGATATTTCTTACATTAATTTTTATATTCCTTTCTTAACAGAGGTGAACTAGACAGTATGTTGGATAAATCTGGAGGTATGTGTTTTTGGAGGTTTTTGACTGGTTTTTGAAGAGGTCAGAAGAGGGAATCAGATCTCTATAACCCCTATACCATAGGGGATAATTTTAGATTTCACAGTAATTGTAGTTCTCTTTAAAACCCATATGAGATGACTTCTCAACCAACATTCAGAATGAATGATTAGCTGAAGATGTAGTTCAGTGGTAAAATACCATGTAAAAGTTATGAGTTTCATCTTCAGTGGGCAAAACAAAAAAGAAAAAAAAACAAAAACAAAACAAAACCCAACCAACCCACCAAATTAACAAAAAAACTACCAAACAAACAAAGCTCTGCAATAAGCCTCTCAAATGAAATGTTAGTTTGTGCAGTTTTCCAAATCAACTTCAGATTGTAAAGTGAGCAAGAAACCCAATTTCTTGTTGTAAGGAAACGAGCAAAACCAGCATTAAGCATTTTAGGAGCCTAAACGTAGGCATGATTAGAGAGAGAGAGAGAAAAAAAGAAGAGAGTGGCTACAAGCTGTTTTGGTAAAGCGCTTGCCTTGAAAGTATATGGAGTTAAGGTGGGGACATAGAATCCACTTAAAAAATGCAGGCTGCAACCCAGTGTTGAGTAGGTGGAGACACCTTGCTGGCTAGCAAGGCTAGTGGCATTGGTGAGCTGCAGATTCTGAGAGACCATGTCTCAAGTTTTAAGTTTGGTCAGCTAGTGATGTCACATGCCTTAATTCCAGCAATTGGGAGGCAGAGGCAGAGAGATTTCTGAGTTTGAGGCCACCTTGGTATACAGTGTGAGTTCCAGGACAACCAAGGCTATACAGAGAAACCCTGTCTTGAATAAAAAAATAAAATAAAAGTAAGTTGGAATATGATTAGAATGCAGTAGATGTCTATTTGTGGCCTTCTTGTGCACACTCATACTGAAATATATACACAATCATTTTTTTTGCCAAAACTCTTTTTAAGATTTACACAATCTAGTAAAATTATGGTGTTTTTTCTATTTCTTGAAATATATAATATTAAGAAAGTGTCATAATTTTATGATCTCTCCTGCATAGTAAAAATGAACATCTATCGAGAGACATGATCCAGCACACCTTAAAACATGCAAAGGACAGGGATGGAAAGATGGCTTAGAAATTAAGAGCACTTGTTGTTCTTGGACAGAACCAAGTTTTAGTTCCTAGAACCCCCATAATGGCTCACAACCATTTTTAATTCTATATCCAGGGGTTTTGGAATTCTCTTCTAGTTTCTATGAACAACATACATGCAGGTTGTATAAATACAAACACGCAAAAACACATTACATAAAAAATAAAACAATTTAAATTACAATCAAGAGGCCCTTCATCTGAAAAAAAAAAAGTAGGAGAGTCTTTTTAGGGGTTCATTTATTTTATCTTTCAAGTTAGTATTGCAAACGTGGAAAATGGAAAGCCTCTGGGTATTAGTAGCAGCTAAAATACTACCTCCCTTTTGCTGCTTGGATGACAGATGAGTGATAGAGCATAACTCGCCCTTAGTACACATGTGAAAACACGGCCAATCAGCAAGGGGCTTTGCTGAGATTGCTTTCCTGCTATCCAATCCCTGTTACCCAGTATGCTTTGTAGTGGTCATGAAGCCCAGTTCTTGAGGAAGAAATGTGCATGAGGAAGCATGGTAGGAAGAAGTCTCAGTGGAGGTAGTCAATTGTCTGTTGAAAGATGGTTAATCCTGTTAGAGCTGGAGGTCTGTGTTGGGATGAAGGTGGAAGGATGGACATGTTACTTCAGGAGTAAGGAGAGGAGGTGACTCTCACTGGACTCAGGAAGGTACTGCTTCCAAGTTCACAATTGACTTTCCCATCGGCATCTGCTGAGAAAAACAGAGAAAATTACTAAGGTCAGGAGTTTGCACAGAATAGCTCCTAGCAGAAAGCAGGAATGCCAGGGTATTTCAGACCCTGAAAGTCTTCTTGGGGCCTGGAGATGTGAGGTGTGAGTAAACTGGATGTCAGTTAGTGGCACCAACAGACTAAAACCTTCTTTTTGCTGCTGCTGCCCAACAGGAATTCATTATAAATAAACTAAATACCAGTCTTCATTTTCTTCTACCTCTTGTTAAAATGCCAGATTGCTGAAATTTCTATATATAGTCTCCAAACTGCCTCAAAATACAGAGGCTGCTCTCAGCCTCAGAAGTACTGGGACTTCAGACATAATTTAGGTCAGGCAGTCTTTATTTATATGTTGTTTTGGTTTAGGGAAGTAAGCTGTAACTCTATATCTCAGGATTTTCTGAAATCTCAATTGCAGCTTGGACTGGCCTTGAACCTAAAGTCCTCATCCTTACAAATGTACCTGGACCTGAGGAAACATGTATATTTTATTTTTTTATATTTAATATTTTTATCCTTTTTTTTTTCATTGTTGAAGTTTGAAACCAGTACTTCTTGCTGTAGCAGTAAAATAATTGTCCAACCAGGAAGAACTTTATATTTTAGATCTGCTTTAGGTTTGTATTGTGATGAAAAAGATTGAGGAGCTTGGTTGTGATAAAAGCAACCATGATTTCATTTGGAGACTGAGATGCAGAGACATTTACTCTAATTTATCAAAAACTTAGCAGGAATGGTACCAAAATTTATATCATCCTGAGATTACATATAAACCTACTTGAAGTCACAGTTAAAGCCATAATTTTGTTTGTGTGTGTGTGTGTGTGTGTGTTTGTGTCTGTGTGTGTCTGTGTTTATTTACATTTCAAATATTAGCCTTTTCCTGATTTCACCCCAGAAAGTTTCTATTCTATTCGACCCTCCCTGTGCTTCTATGAGCATGTTCTCCCAACCACCCACTCCCACATTTCTACTGTGGCAGTTGCCTGCACTGGGGCATACAGCCTTCACAGGATCACAGGACCAAGGACCTCTTCTCTCACTGATGTCTGACAATGCCATCCTCTAATATATATATAGCTGGAATCATGGGTCCCCCTCTTTGTTTGGTGGCTTAGTCCCTGGGTGCTCTGGGGGGTTACTTGTTTCATATTGATGTTCTTACTGTAAGGTTGCAAACCCATTCAGCTCCTTCAGTCTTTCCTCATCCCCTCCACTGCGGACCCCATGATCAGGCTGTGACCATCACCCTCTGTTCTTGCCAAGCTCTGGCAGTGCCTCTTAGAAGACAGTCATATTCAGCTCCTGTCAGCAAGCACATGGTATCGACAATAGTGAATGTGTCTGCTGTCTGTGTATGGGATGGATCCATATGTTGGGCAGACCCTGGATGGTCTGTTTGGTTCATATTGATATTTTTCCTATAAGGTTGCAAACCCCTTCAGCTCCTTCAGTCCTTCCTCTAACTCCTCCACTGGGAACCCCATGATCAGTCTGATTGCTGGCTGTGAGATTCAGTCTCTGTTCCTACCAAGCTCTGGCAGAGCCTCTCAGGAGACAGCCTTATTAGGCTACTGTCAGCAAGTACTTGTTGGTATCTACAATGGTGACTGGGTCTGGTGTCTGTACTGGGTCTGTTTTTGGGATGGTTCCACAGGTTGGGCAGATTCTGCATGGTCATTCCTTCAGTCTGTTCCCTGAACTTTGTCTCAATATTTCCTCCCAGTAGTATTTTGTTCCCCATTCTAAGGCCTGAAACACCCTCACTTTTGTCTTCCTTCTACTTGAGCTTCATGTGGACTGTGAATTACATTTTGGGTATTCTGAGATTTTAGGCTAATACCCAATTATCAGTGAGTGCATACCATGTTTTTTACTTTGGGGTTTTGTTACCTCATATAGGATGATATAATTTAGATCCATCCATTTGCCTGTGAATTTCATAAAGCCATTGTCTCTGTACCATTACCATACACTTTTTTTTTAATCACTATTTTTGTATAATACAGATTGAGGTCACGGATGATTCCCCCTGAATTTCTTTTATTGTTGATAACTGTTTTTCGATATTCTGGGGTTTTGATATTCCGAATGATTTTGTATATTGCTGTTTCTATCGCTATGAAGAATTGAATTTGAATTTTGATGGAGAGTGCATCTGTAGATTGCTTTTGGCAAGACATCCACTTTTACTAAATTAATCGGGTCACCAATCTATGAAGCATGGGAGATCTTTCCATCTTCTGAGATTTGTAATTTCTTTCTTCAGAGAATTGAAGTTCTTGTCATGGAGATCTTTCACTTGCTTGGTTTGAGTCACACCAAGGTATTATAATTCGTGACTTTTGAAGGGTGTTGTTTCCATAATTTCTTTTCAGCCTGTTTATCCTTTGAGTAGAGGAAAGCTACTGATTTGTTTCAGTTAATTGTATATCTATCCAGTTTGATGAAGTTGTTTTTAAGTTTTACAGGTTTCCTGGTGGAATTTTTGGGGTCAATTAAATATACTATTTTATCATCTGCTAATAGTGATATTTTGACTTCTTCCTTTCCAATTTTTTATTCCTTTGACCTCTCTTGTTGTCTATTTGCTCTGGGTAGAACTTCTAGTACTATAGTGAACAAGTAGGGAGAGACTGAGAATCCTTGTCTAGTCCTGTCTTGTCTTATTTTAGTGTGATTGCATCAAGTTTCTCTCCATTTAATTTGATCCCAGAAGTTAGAGTCACGCCAAGGTATTTTTTATTATTTGTGACTATTGAGAAGGGTGTTGTTACCTAATTCCTTTCTCAGCCTGTTTATTCTTTGTGAAGAGAAAGGCCATTGACTTGTTTGAGTTAATTTTATATCCAGCTACTTCACCGAAGCTGTTTATCATGTTTAGGAGTTGTCTGGTATAATTTTTAGGGTCACTTATATATACCATCATATCCTCTGCAAAAATAGATATTTTGACTTCTTCCTTGCCAATTTGTGTCCCCTTGATTTCCTTTTGTTGTCGAACTGCTCTGGCTAAGATGTCAAGTACAATATTGAATAGGAGGGAAGAAAGTGGGCAGCCTTGTCTAGTCTCTGATTTTAGTGGGTTTGCTTCCAGCTTTTCACCATTTATTTTGACGTTGGCTACTGGTTTTCTGTAGATTGCTTTTATCATTTTTCGGTTTGGGCCTTGAATTCCTAATCTTTCCAAGACTATTAACATGAATCGGTGTTGGATTTTGTCAATGCTTTCTCCGCATCTAAGCAGATGATCCTGTGGTTTTTGTCTTTGAGTTTGTTTATATAATGGATTACATTGATGGATTTACATATATTAAACCATCCCTGCATCCCTGAAATTAAACCTACTTAGTCATAATGGATTATTATTCTTATGTGTTCTTGGAATCAGTTAGCAAGAATTTTATTGAATATTTTTGCATCGATATTCATAAGAGAAATTGGTCTTAAGTAATCCATCTTTGTTAGATATTTCTGTGGTTTAGGTAGCAAAGTAATTTTGGCTTCACAGATTGAGTTGGGTAGAGTACATTCTGCTTCTAATTTGTGGAATTGTTAGTGAAGAACTGGAATTAGATCGTCTTTAAAGGTCTGATAGAACTCTCCACAAAACCCATCTGGTCCTGGGCTATTTTTGGTTGGGAGACTAATAATGACTGCTTCTATTCCTTTAGGGGATATGGGATTGTTTAGATCATTAACTTGATTCTGGTTTAACTTTGGTACCTGCTATCTGTCTAGAAATTTGTCCATTTTGTCCATGTTTTCCAGAGTATAACCTTTTGTAGAAGGATCTGATGGAGTATTGGATTTCTTAAGGATCTGTTGTTATGTCTCCCTTTTCATTTCTGATTTTGTTAATTAGGATGCTGTCCATGTCCCCTCTAGTGAGTCTGGCTAAGTGTTTATCTATCTTGTTGATTTTCTCAAAGAACCAGATCCTCGTTTGATTGCTTCTTTGAATATTTCTTGTTTCCACTTGGTTGATTTCACCCCTGAGTTCAATTATTTCCTGACTTCTGCTCCTCTTGGGTGAATTTGCTTCCTTTTGTCTTGGAACTTTTAGGTGTGTTGTAAACTACTAGTGTGTGCCCTCTCTAGTTTCTTTTTGAGGCACTCAGAGCTATGAGTTTCTCTCTTAGATATGATTTCATTGTGTCCCAGAAGTTTGGGTATGTTGTGGCTTCATTTTCATTAAACTCTAAAAAGTCTTGTATTTCTTTCTCTATTCCTTCTTTGACCAAGGTATCATTGAGAAGAATGTTGTTCAGTTTCCACATGAATGTTGGCTTTCCTTTATTAATGTTGTTATTGAAGATCATGCATAGTCCATGGTGGTCTGATAGAATGCAATTGGGCAATTGCAATATTTTTGTATCTGTTGAATACTGTTTTGTGACAAATTATATGGTCAGTTTTGGAGAAGATACCATGAGGTGCTGAGAAGAAGGTATATCCTTCTGTTTTAGGATACAATCTTCTGTAAATATCTGTTAAGTTTATTTGTTTCATAGCTTCTGTAAGTTTCATTGTGTCCCTGTTTAGTTTCTGTTTCCACAGTTTCATAGCTTCTGTAAGTTTCATTGTGTCCCTTTTTAGTTTCTGTTTCCACAATCTGTCTATTGATGAAAGTGTGTTGAAGTCTCACACTATGCAATGTGTGCTTTGAGCTTTACTAAAGTTTATTTAATGAATTTGACTGCCCTTGTATTTGAGCATAGATATTCAGAATTGAGGGTTCCTCTAGGAGAATTTTTCCTTTGATGAGTATGAAGTGTCCCACCTTGTCATTTATGATAACTTTGGGTTGGAAGTTGATTTTATTCGATATTAGAATGTTTACTGCAACTTGTTTCTTCAGACCATTTGCTTGGAAAATTGTTTTCCAGACTTTCACTCTGAGGTATTGTTTGTCTTTTTCCCTGAGATGGGTTTCCTCTAAACAGCAAAATATTGTGTCATGTTTTTATAGCCAGTCTGTTAGTCTATGTCTCTTTATTGGGGAATTGGGTCCAGTGATATTAAGAGACATTAAGGAAAAGTAATTGTTGCTTCCTATTATTTTTGTTGTTAGAGTTGGCATTCTGTTCTTGTGTCTGCCTTTTTTTTTGGTTAGTTGAAGAATTACTTTGTTGCTTTTTCTAGGGCGTGGTTTCTGTTCTTGTATTGTTTTGTTTTGTTTTGTTTGTTTATTAGTTTTGTTTTTTCCTGTTATTATCCTTTGAAGGGCTGGACTGGTGGAAAGATAATGTGTGAATTTAGTTTTGTCATGGAATACTTTGGTTTCTCCATCAATGGTAATTGAGTGTTTTGCTAGTTATAGTATCCTAGGCTCGCATTTGTGTTCTCTTAGTGTCTGTATAACATCTGTTCAGGATCGTCTGGCTTTCATAGTCTCTGGTGAAAAGTCTGGTGTTTTTCTGATAGGCCTGCCTTTATATGTTACTTGACCTTTTTCCCTTACTGCTTTTAATATTCTCTCTTTATTTTTTGTTTTGATTATTATGTGTCAAGAGGAATTTCTTTTCTGGTCCAGTCTATTTGTAGTTTTGTAGGCTTCTTGTATGTTCATGGGCATGTCTTTCTTTAGGTTTGGTAAGTTTTCTTCTATAATTTTGTTGAAGATATTTGCTGGCCCTTTAAGTTGAAAATCTTCATTCTCATCTACTCCTATTATCCATAGTTTTTGTCTTCTCATTGTGTCTTCATCCTGTTTAGCAGTGTTCTATATATCTTTAAGTGAGTTATTAAAGTCCTTCTTGATGTCCTCTACCATCATCATGAGATATGCTTTTAAATCCCGGTCTATCTTTTTGGGTTTGTTGGGGTGCCCAGGATTGGGTGGGGTGGGAGTACTGCGTGCTGATGATGGTGAGTGGTCTTGGTTTGTGTTAAAAAATTCTTATGTTTGCCTTTTTCCATCTGGTAATTTCTGGAGTGAGTTGTTATAGCTGTCTCTGGTTAGAGCTTGTTCCTCAGGTTATTATGTTAGCCTCTATCAGAAAACCTGGGTGTCTAGCTCTCTCCTGAGTTTCAGTCGTCAGAGTACTCTCTGTAGGCATGCTCTCCTCTTGCAGGGAAGGTGCCCAGATATGTGGTGTTCAAATCTGCCTCCTAGCAGAAGTTGTGTTCCACTCACCAGAGGGCCTAAGATCCCATGGAAAGTTCTCTGGGGACCTTGGGGGTGTCCGTAGACTCCGAGCCCATGTTGCCCCAGTGCTAGTGGAAGGGATTTGTGACTCTGGTCAGGCCGGGTTTTCTGCATCCCTCCTTAATGCTGTCTCAGGTCCTTCGAGATTGGATTGGAGCAGAAGTTGTGTTCAATTCACCAGAGGTTCTAAGATTCTGTGGAGAGTCCTGTGGGGACCTTGGTGGTGTCTGCAGATTTCATGCCTAAGTGCCCAGGTGCTGGCCTCAAGTTGCCTCTTGAATCCTGAAATCCTGGTGTGAAAAAACCTCCTGAAATCCTGCTGTGTCAGAGCTGCTGGGAGTTAAGCTTTCTCTGTGTGTTGCAAGGTTTGGTGGGGTGCCAGATCCCGAAGTTTTCTCTGGACAGAGATGCAAGCCACAAGGAACCTGTGCCTCTTCCTGGGAGGTTGTTTTTGTTGCCCTGGATCTTGTGGTGGTCCTAGTTACACAGGGTGCTGCAAAAGATGCTGAGTCCTCAGCTGTGATCTTCTGTCAGAACTCCAGTGTTCCTGGGTGTGTTTTCACATCTCTTGAGAGTCAAGCTTCCTTTGTGATCATGTGATCTTGGGCACTTCAGAGTACCTTGGAGTGGGACTCCCTCTGGATGTCTTAAGAGTGGTTTCTGAGCCAGGACCTCAGGTCTGCCCTATGTACAGGTTCAGTCAGGAAGAAATCCAGGCCACTGGCAAGGCAGGATTTCCTCTGTCCCTAGATCTTTTGGGACTCAGTTACTCCTGATGTGGGGGCCTTTCCTATGATCCTGCGAGTGGTAGAGCACCTGGAAGTTGTGTTTCCTCTGGCTCTTGTGGGATTAGGTGCAGAGTCAGATCCCAAGGTCTACTCATGACACAGACTCTTGCAAATATTTTTGATTTAGCATCGTGGAATAAGTTTTTCCTGTGATACAGAAAATGAAAATGGTGCTTTGGTGTGACATTAATGAAACTTAATTTTTATTTTTTGTATGTTTTTGTCTGTGGTACATATATACACATGTGGAGGGCAGAGGAGGATGTTGGGTGATGCTCTATTACTTTTCATCTTATTTCCTTAAGACAGATCTTTCACCAAACATGCAGGTAGACAAGCATCCAGCAAGACCTAGCAATTCTCACTCTGTCAACCACAGTGCTGTTCTTGTAGAAACAACCATCCATGGTTAGTTTTGTAGATGGGTACTAGATTCTAATTTGTGAACTTCCTCTTTTCACAGTAGGCCCTCAAGTATTGAGGCATCTTCATAACTTCTTTGAAGGGATTTTAAGAGGAAAAAATTGATGTAAACACTTTTACAGTTCCATGTACTTAAACCTAAGTGATATGTATACAAAATTATATACATGAAACATATTTTCATTGACCCAGTTTTAATTTTATATTTAGTCAGTTCCTTTTCTAGGATGCCTCTGTGCTTCTTTCTTTATATGGCACAGTGGAAAACTGAATTCTTTAAAGTAACCCTTATTACTTTTTTTTACATTTTATTTTATAGGTATGGCTGTTTTGCTTTCACGTGTGTATGTGTACAACATGTGTGTCTGGTACCTGTGGAGTCTTGATGAAACCATTGAATCCCCTGCATCTGAAGTTATATGCTGTGAGCCACCTTGTGGGTGCAGGGAATCCAATCTCTGATCTCTGGAAGGGATCCAGTGTTCTTAACTGCTGAATTATCTTTCCAATACTCTCATTGGTTTTTATGGTGCATGCAGAATTTAGAACAGGGCATCACATCCTCTGGAACTGGTTGGAGATATTTGTGCACATCATGTAGGTGCTAGGATTCAAACTCAGGTTTGATTGTGACAGGGTCTCATTTTGTAGCTCAGGCTGTCCTGGAACTCACTATGTCGACCAGGTTAACCTGGAACTCACAAAGATCTGCCTGCTTTTGCCTCCAGAGTACTAGGATTAAAATGGAACCAATATGCCTGGCTGCCATCTTATTTAAAATTGAATATTTTAAATAATGAGTCTAAACTGAGTTCCACAGTCAAGTTTGTTTTTTCAGTTGCATCATCTTTTGTAGATTTAGAAAAGAATTAGCCTGTATTAAAAGTGTTTCCCTATGAAGAATTAAAGCCCACCTTTGATCCTTTGTTTCGTGCATTTGTTCTTTGGAAACTGTTCTTGAAGCTTAAAATTATTTTACTTACAGAAATTAAAAATCAGATTAGATTAGATATTTCTTGTCTAAAATACATGGAGTGTTTTTTTTTTTTCTGTGTTGTGGAACATTTCTGTAGACTTTACTGGTTGAACATCCTTCATCTGAACATACAAAACCCTAAAGTATTCTAAAGTATGAAGCATGTTGGTGATATCTTTCATTTAATTTTAAGTTTTCTTGGCATTATTGAATGGATTTTATCTATTATCTATATCTATTTTTATGAATACATGGACTCACCTAAAGTTTCTTCAAAATGACCCTTAATTTTTAATATAGGTGACATTTATAAGAAGCTTCACATAAAGAAAAGATGGATGGAAATGTATATGAAAGATTCTTTCAATGGCAGCAACCAGAAATTAGAAAGGCTTTGCAAAAAGAAAAATCGAAGAGGTAGAGTTGTTAGATTTGTAGGAACACATGTGTATCATTTGAAAAATTATATATGGCTGAAGTTTAAAAAAATATATCACGTCTGATCCTTTAGTAAAAATATGTGGCCTTGAATTTGTCTAAACAATTAACCTTATAACTTAATGCCTTCAAGGAAACTAAATCAAATTCTTAGAAATCTGTGAAAATTTTATTTTCTTCTTTAAGTAACTGTTAATGAGATTTTAAATTCAATTTACATTCATTGTGGAAATACAGAAGTCCTGCACATAGTGTTAGAAATGTAATTTATGGATTATTATGCTTAACAATATGGAAAAACAACAACTACAGTTACATATGTGGGCATTTTCTATATTTTAATTGACATGTTTTACACTAAGTCTTAACTGAGGCAATATATGAAAAATAAATTAGACCTTATATTTGATAGGAAATAATGAAAAAACACTTTGAATTATAATTATTTCTCATATATATATAATTTATATTTATATCCATTTTTATTTATCATTATATTCATAGTTATATTTTAGTTATATTCATATTCATATTCATACTTTTACATTTATATTTATTTTTATTTATATGTATATATTTACATTTACATATAAACACACAAACTAATTTAATTTTGAAAAGCTAAAATATAAAAGAATACTTCTCTCATAATATGTTATGGGAAAAAATCTATAATGATTTTCCATTAGATAACTTTATACTGCTATTTTTCTCTTTATAATATGAAATGATCAATTTAATTTGTTTTGAGTGTTCATTTTCATATTGGTATGAAATGTGACTGCTTTCATTACTGTGCTTTACAGGAAGAACATCAATAAAAAATTATGTGATCAGTATATAACTACATTTCAGAAGTCTGATATGGATGTATAGAAATTCAGTGAAGAAAAAGAAAATCAGTGGTTGGTACCATAACTAACTTTATATTTAACCTAGTATAACTAAGTATCAAGTAGGAATGGAGAAACAAGCCTTGATTTGGGCACATGAAACTAAATTAAGTTTCACTGTCTATCTATCGTTGGCTCTGTTGTAGTCCTACTGAGATGTAAACCACTGATCACATACTATATCAATGAAAAACACTAGGTGTTTTATGGTAGACCAGATCATAAATTTTCAAGAGACAGACATTTGCAGAAAGATGAAGAGAGGATTACCAGTGTCTACAAAATGAAGCACAATACACCAGAGCTGAAAGGAGAGAGAAAGCTTATTTAATGGTGTCATCTGGACTCTGTTGTTAATATTAGAAAACCAACTCAAATTGGCAAATACGTTCTTACAATCTTAAAATTAGTACAAATTTAGTAACAACACTGGATGGAAACAACCTTTCTCAACAGTCCTGGCAGAATATTGCTTTGGAAGAATAACACCAAAACATTTTATATCATCTCTCCATTACTGTACCAATCACTGCAGTCATCACATGGTTTCCAAGTAAGATCAGAGACAACGATGATCTTATTAACTAATTTTATTTTTTACTTGATTGGTTAATAGTTTGGAAAGTATTCAATTGGAAAAGAACAGTAATACAATTCTTGCCTCCGAAGGCATTGATGAAGGTACCATTATGAGTCAGTCCAGGAAAGAGATGGGAACTAAAGACAAAATAAATAAATAAATAAATAAATAAATAAATAAATAAATAAATAAATAAATACTCCAATTGAAGGCAATTTTTAAACATTGAACTCGGGATGAAATTTCAAGGATGAGTGATCATCCATGTAAATGAGGAGTCTAAAGACAGCCCCTCAGAGTACATCAATATTTGTAACTCTGCATGAGGCAGCTGGTGAGTGGGAGCCATAATGGAAGAGAACAATTGGTAGAAAGAAAACTACCGTGAGTGAAGAAAAATTTTGAGGAAGAAAAGATCACTAACTGTGTCATATTCTGCAAATGGGCCAAATAAGATTGATTTTCAGGGCTGGAAGATGGTTTAGTTGGTAATCTTTCTCCTGTGTAGGCGTGGAGACCCGAGCTTAAATTCCCTGATCAGCAGGCATGCACACACCACCACCACCACCACCAACACCAGCACCACCAATACCCCCACCACCACCACCACCACCACCACCACCAAGACCATCACCAAAAACAACAACAAACTAGCAAAACTAAAAAAGCCACCACCAACACAACAACAACAACAAAAAAGTTGGTGTGTTGGTGAGCATTTTACAAAGACCAAACTCAGATTTAATTCAGAGATAAGAAGATTTCCAGATCTTCGTAGCAACCAGGTGTAGCGTAATGGATGAATTCTAGGTTCAGTGAGATTCTGTCTCCGAAAGAGTAGCGTGCAACCAAAGAAGACACCCAATATTAACCCTTTGTCTCCATATGTATGCAGGTGCATTTTTTTTTAAAGATAAACTTAACAATTTGGAGGTCAATTTACTTAATAAAGATGATTTGAGTGGAAATGTGAGGTACAAAACTGATCACAGTGAATAAAGGACAAAATAGGTATGTAGTAGCCCAAGGAGAAAAGGTGTAAAGGGCTTGTCTTAATATTTTTTTTTAAATGAAAATTACCATGGTTGTGTGCCAACATAAAGAATACAAAGAGAACTTTATGTTAAGACTTCCCTGTGTTACTTGAGATTGGAACCTAGAGAAAACCAATCAGCAACTAAAATTTGTCCTCAGACATATTTTTATACTTTATTTTGAGGCAGTGTATCTTTATTGATCATGAGTATTCATGACCTTGTGATCATTCTAAATCAAACTTTATAAAACTTAGTTCTATAGGCATTACATTGACGGCCAGCTAGAGTCATAAATGTAAAATCAAAATTACAATTGCTGTAACTTTTGACAATAGTTGAGACAAAGGAAAACCTTGGACTTAGTAAAAAACAAGTATATGTCATCCTTAAGAATGGAAGAGAATGTAGAAGACATGGCACATACACCTGTGTGTGTGGGGAGGAGTTAGATACGGAGATGATGTAGTGAACTACCTCCTAGGATTGCTTATGCTATTTAGCAAAATGATGACATTATATGGTAAAAGCATTAACGCTAGCTAGAGTTAAGCTTCCCAGACTAGGATATTTCCAAGTCCATGTTTGCATGGTGCATGCCTATAAATATAAGTATTTGGGAGGCTAAGGTCATTCTGTGCATTATGGAAAGTTCTTTTTCATTAAAAAAAAGTTTTCTTACCCCACAATTGGTAGCATAATATTATTTCATGTTATTTTAAAAATATAAGTATATTTAGACATAATCGTTGTCAAAAATTTAAGTCAGTTGAAAGATTATTCCTTTTATGTTTCATATGGAATTATTTTTGCTCATGTAAATATTTTAGTATTGGAGATACATAACTACTTGATTGTTAGCCTAGCATTCATGCTGCATGGCAGTAACACCAAAAATAAACAGAATTGTTATAGTAATGTTTTCCTTTTACCTTTGTAGAACAATTATCAAAAAGAACAACAAGCATTGAAAGTAACCCTAATCCTAATCCTAACACTAACACTAACCCTAATCCCAAACCTACCTAACCCTTACCCTATAATTCATTTTCACAGAATCTTTCATATTTGTATTAATGGGAGTTTATTTAATGAAGTTCTTTTCTGTTTTATGGTTTGATGAACTTGGGGACCAACAACTAAGATAAGCTTTTTGATACAGATGGTGAACGGAGAAAAAATGTCTGTGTTTAAAAGAGACATCATGGAGAATACTCTGAAGTACTTTTCTAATTTCCAATCTTCAGACTAATGAAGCATGCACATTTTTCACTTGCTTGTACATTTGTAACCAAATTTAAAAAATTGCTAACTTTTTTGTCTCCTATAAAACAGAGTTTGAAAGTTCTTTAATCCTTGTTATTCTGATGCTTCTCTGAAGGAAGTTAAATCTCAATGATGTGATTACAAAGTTAACTAGGAGGTATACCTTTAGAGTCAAAATACAACTCCTTTATTTTTTAACATCTCTAATCATTTTCTTGTTTAATTATAAGAGCATATTTATATTAACTTCCAAATAAAATCTAAAAGAATATGTGAATGGAAAATAGCCCGTTGGACCAAACTTCCCCACACTTTTGTAGTGAGTTATTTATAATTTATTCTTTAATCTTTCTTCTAAGTCCAGACTTTATCGCCCCCCTACTCCACAATGTGACTGTTACAAATCCCATACCCCCTTCCCATATGCCCCCATAACCCCATGCCCCTAAGCCCCCACTCCCCATCTCCAAGAGTATGTCCCCACTATCCTGCCTCTACCCCACCAGACCTCCCTGCTCCCTGGGGCCTCAAGTCCCTTGAGGATTGGATGTACCTTATCTGACTGAGTCCAGACCCGGCAGTCCTATGCTGTATATTTATTGTGGGCTGCATATCAGCTGGTGTATGATGCCTAGGTGCTGGCTCAGTGTCTGAGTAATCCTGGGAAATCTGAGACTGTTGGTCCTACTACTGGTTAGCCCTCTTACTCAGATTCTTCCAGCTTTTTTCCCCAATTCATCCACAGGGGTTCCCAGCTTCTGTCCATTGGTTGCATATAAATTTCAGCATCTGTCTCTTTCGCCTGTTGGTTTGGTCTTTCAGAGGGAAGTCATGATAAGCTCATTTTTTGTGAGCATATGATAGCATAAGTAATAGTGTCAGGCCTTGATGCCTCTCCTTGGGCTGGATTTCAATTTGGTCCATTCACTGGATCTCCTTTTCTTTAGGTTTTTCTCCATTTTTTTCCCTACAGTTCTTTCAGACAGAAACAATTCTGTGTTAGAGCTTTTAACTTTGGGATGATAATCCCATCTTTCAACTTGATGTCCTGTACCTCCACTGGAGGAGGACTCTACAAGTTCCCTCTCCCCCTTGTAGGGCATTTCCTCTTAGGTCCCTCCTCAAGGTCCTGAGGGTCTCTCACCTCCCAGGTCTCTGATATATTCTAGAGGGTTTTTTCACCTCCTATCTGAAAAAGTTGCCTGTTTCCATTCTTTTTGCTTGTCCTCAGTGCTTCAGTTCTGTTCAACACCCCAATACCTGATCATGTTCCTTTCTTCACCTTCTTGTCCCCTTTCCCAACCAGGCTCCTCCCTCCCCATTACTGTCGTGTTTTTTTTAAAACTTCTTAACATTTCTTATTGTTTTTATTCATACAGATAATTGAAATTTGTTTTTGATTCATTATCTTATTAGTTTCCAAAGGTACAAGATACAAATATAGAAGGTAAATTGGATTGATTTATTTCATTTTTTGAGATAGGCAATTAGTATGTTGTGTATTGTCCAGGGAGGTCTAGAATATTTAGGGTCAAGGTGATCTCAGCATTGCATGTAGTTGTTATTACAGGTATGTGACAACATACCTGGCTTATATTGTTCTTAAGAAATTAGTCCCACCAAAAAAAACAAAAAAAAAAAAAACAAAAAAAAAAAAACCAAACAAAAACAAAACAAAAAAACCCCAAAACAACAACAAAAACAACAACAAAAAAAAACTTTTAAAAACTATAAAATTAACACCACCAGCTCTGAGAGATGAAAATATTTTCTGTTTACTTACAAAATTCATTGAAAGAAATTATATTTCTTTCTTGAAACAAACTAAACTACTAACTGTGGGGCAGAATAAAAGAACTGATTAGCCCCCTCTCTCTGTTCCAGGCCCAGCCTCTCTATGCCCATTTTTCTTGTTTCTGTAGCTCTCTGGCTCTCTATTTGTTCCCAGCTTCCCCTCTATCTATTCTCTGCTCCACTTTTTTCTGACCTAATGATTTTGCTCCTGTCTGTATGCCTTTGTACCTCTCCCAGTTCCTCACTCCTCTACCATCTCCCAATAAATCCCTTCATACTAGGTCTGTTGCATGCTGTAATTTCTCAAGGGCAACACTTGCATAAGCCCACCAAAGGTATTCCTTTGCCATGTTATATTTCATAACACTAACAAATTAAATGCAACTGACAAAATCTATAAATTTTTGTTTGAGACATGGATTTTTGTATTCTCATAAAAGCATCAAAACGTTTGGTTTGGCCTTCAGATAAATTACACCTAAACTTACCTAATCATTAAGGATACTTCACATGGGTCTTCAAACATAAATGATCAAGGATGTCTTCTATTTCGATGTTCAGCAAACATATAGAAATTTGGTTTTTAAATTCATTCTTTTTTTTTTTGGATTAGTATTTTATTTATTCAGACACATTCAACATACATATTATCCAACATACTGTTATGATAATTGAAAATATATCATAATTAAAACTCACAATTATGCACACACTGTGTCAGTGGCCTATTCAATGTATTTAGATTCATTCTTAAGCTGTTAATCTTCATTCCCCATAATGTCAAATATACATTTATAGATAGAAAGAATTGAAATATTTGTTTTATAAATTATTCAATGTTTAAACATTTTTACAAATCAATTATACTGTTTTTCTAAACTTTCTTAAAGGAATTAATCATTCCAGATAAGCTGGAAAGATAAGAGTAACTTCCTCTACTGCTGTCCATCTTATTTTGAGATAGTTGTTATCATTGAACCTGGAGCTGACCATTTCAGCTACACAGGTATGTCAGCAAGCCATGGCATCTATCTCTCTCTACTCCTCCAGGGCTCGGTTACAGACAAGTGCTGGCATATTAGAATTTACTGTTAGTGCAAGTAAATTACCCAGTTAGCCAAATACCTAGCCCCTATCCAACTATTTTTTAATTAGCATTAACATTTTTTAAATTAAAATAAATCCCTACTTGTGCACTCAACTATGCACTTGTTTTTCTCCTTTCAACAATGTATGTCTATCCGTGCCCTTAGACCCTAATAAACCCACAACCTTGCTCCATTGGCTAGAACATTGTTCATTTAATCCAATGACAATAAAAGCAGATGCAGCAGGAGCAGCAGCTGCCCCAGGTCCTCTCAGGAGCTCTTTCATTAATACTCTCTCAAGAATCACTAGAATTTCAAACATAAACCATGTGCAGTAGGGGACACACATGAGATTAAAACAAAACAATGCAAAACAAACAAACAAAAAAAACATACTCATATAACATTACTGGGTTTTTATAGAAAGCAAAATTCTCACACATATTTTTCCTATAAGGATGGAGGATCCTACAACTCAGAAGCAAACAAAACTTCCAAGATTTAGGAAGCTCAGAAAGTTTTAAGGTTTGCTGAGGCTTCTCAAAAGGTAGAAAAGAAAAACACAATTACTGGGTTCAATAGATTTTTTTTTTTTACCTTCTATGGAAAGAATACATAGCCACTACTTGCTAGGAATGACCTGCTCTTGCTTTGTGGGCCCAGCTTGCTTATTCTGTTATCTACTGTATTTGTCTGACTCAATTAGGCCAAGGAGTTATTGGAACCCAGCTTTATTTACCACATACACTTTTCAAGTATAACAAAATTGCCTATTCCAATTACCAATATAGGAGACTCTATGTTTTGATACACAGTTTCCCCAACAGTGGAATTACAAGAAGTCCAGAGCTGTCCCTTAGGACAGGGACAAATGATCCAAAAGACACTATTCTCTAACCTAGGACAACCAGTGTCAATATTTTTATGTGTCTCTGCAAACATTGATTATGGCTGATCAACTTCATTGACCCTTTGGCAGGACTTGGAGTGGAAATACAGGCTAAATAATAAGTACAGATGTGAACATCCTTCAACTCTGGCCAGATGTACCCCTAAAGCCTATTTTTACTGTCCCTACGAGGAGCACATCTTATGAACCACCTGGAAGGAAAAGTGCCAAAAGTGTGCTCCTTCAAAAGGAGCCTGGTGCATTAGACTGTCAAGTAGGGACATGGTAACATTCTAATTTCAATATCAATAACTTAAGAAACCCCTGACAGAAAACTGGGTGGCAGATTGGAAAGGGCATGAACACAGGGACTGTGTTATATTTCAAAAGAGTTTCTATCATGCATTAAGCCACATCCAGAACTTCCTTTTTTTTTTTTTTTTTGAGGAAATAAAATTAGCCCACTTCTCATTGCTCCCATTTCAAGAAATCTGTTTTTGGTCCTGGTGCCGCAGACCCTCTGGGTCCCTTTGTCTGCGTGGAACGGGTCACTGGTCACAGATTGGCAAAGAGTCCGAAAATGACAGACAGACAAACACATGACATTTTGTAGCATCTGAATGTAATTTGTCAAGTTGAGGATCAAACATTTTATACAGAAGAAAAGAGGGAAATTATGTGACACATCGGCAAGGCACAAATGAGATTACTGGATGCTTAATGGCTCTTACACAAATCAGAGGACTGGAAACAGAAAGACTGGCAGGAACTGGGCAATATAACAACTGAGGCAACTCAGCCCTATCTAAGTTCAACTACAGCCATAGAAGCCAGGTGTTAGGTCTTTACAGTCCTAGAGCAATTGCTTTCACACCCAGTCATATTTCTAATTGGGGGCTCTAGGTAACCATCTCATGAATAATGCATTACCCAAAATCCACAGCCCAATCTTCTTCCAAACCATTGTAAATTCCTGTATATGGGAGCGACATGGCTTTTATTCTAAGTGATAGTGTAATACCAGAGGCAATTCTGAATGTCACTGAATAGGCAACATTGCATTCTAAGCCCTTAGTCAGCTCAAGGACTTTCTAGTATGTTGGAACACTGGCGAAGTCTTAGCTATATCAGAATTCAATCTTTAAAGGCACTTATAATTAGATAAATCTAAAAGAGAGCATGTGGATCCATACACCAGACTAACACGCGAATAGGGTATGAATATATGGGTGATGCGAATGCCAAAGCTCCAGGAGGTGAGTTCCTTTTGAAATTCTTGGCCTCATGAGTGCTCCCAAGTCTCTCGGCCTGCCAAGCTGACTTCACTGGAGTATGCATTCATGACATCAAGGTTGACACTAGAGCCCAGAAGCTAAGGGTCTATTTTTGCCATTTATGTGAAGAAACTAATATAGAAGGTCAATGGCCTGGAGAGACAAAAAAGAACTGGATTCAGGTAATCCTTTGAATAAGACAAGACTCCCTAGTCCTGCTACAAAAGTTTGACTCCCTAAAACTTCAATTATTGGGGCTAGGAATTGTAATAGCACATGCCTTTAAACCTAGCATGCCAGAGTCAGAATCCTCTGTGAGTTTGAGGCTAGGCTCGTCAACACAGTCTGTTCCAGGTTACTCTGAGCTACATAATAAGACCCTATCCAAAACTAAAACCAAACTTGAAATAATACTTCAGATCTGGGGAAAACTGACCTACCTAGTGGAAGTGTGATTTAAAGTTCTGCTCGAAGCCCCAAATGCCTGAGCCAAAGATTCTATAATGCAGTCACTTAGGAAATCCAATGATGTGGATCCCCAATCAACTTTGAACAAAACATCTATCCCGTGTCTAGTTTCTCTCATCTCTGACAGGACTGAAAAATGTTAATGAAGATATCAGGTACCATGCCCTTTGTGGGCTATTCTGGATAGCCCTGTGGGGGACACAGCCTAGATTTCACTTTCTCTCACCTAATCAGGATTGTGTGTGTTGGGAACAGGGTGTACAATTTTCTTCATATTCCAACTTACCAGAGCGGACGGTTGAGAAATCTAAAGTACTAGCCAGGCGGTGGTGGCACACACCTTTAATCCCAACACTTGGGAGGCAGAGGCAGGCAGATTTTTTAGTTCAAGGCCAGACTGCTCTACAAAATGATTTCCAGGACAGCAGGGGTTATACAGAAAAAAAAAGAAAGAAAGAAAGAAAGAAAGAAAGAAAGAAAGAAAGAAAGAAAGAAAAAAGAAATCTAAAGTACTGGGAGTTTCAATGTAAATGGTTTACGCTTCAAATTGGAAACTAGAAATAAAATGAATGGCCATCTGAGTGTAAAATCCATTATCATGATTCACCTGCTACCATACTCCCATGTATATGTGAAACCATGTTAGCAGTGTAAGACACAGTTGAAATAATTATTATTATAATATTATATTGTGACATAAAATTGGTAACTATACAGTACAGGAAATATTGAAATTATAACTACTATAACACCAAATGTTCTAAATATACAGTTGTATAATCGTGTCCTCAGAGGATTGAAAACTTGCTTCCTGCAGGAAGCTCCTTAAGCAGCGAGATAAACAACTCAAAACAGCTTCAGGAAGCTCTTTAAGCAGGAAGTCAAACACCTCCAAAGAGCTTCAAGGAGTCCCCCAAACTGACAAAAGTCACTAGGCTCCTCTGTGCAAAAGAAAGGAATAAAAGCTGAGAGTACCTCTCAGATGCAGAAAGATGAGCTACAAAAGAGGAGTTGTGAGATCCTGACTTATAGCATTTCCCCCTTTAAAGTAATGCCCCTGGAAGATCCCCAAACTGTTTTTTTTTTCCTGAGCTCTAAAAATACAGCCAGAAAGACGCTTTTTGTTATGTATAGCTAGCTAAAAGCCTTTTTGATTCTGTGCCTTACAGCCAGAGATGCAATAATTGTAGGAAGACCTAAAAGGATATGGAGATAGAGATGAGCTGCAGCTCACTCCACCAATCCCCAGCCCCAACCTCACCAGAAAAGAGCTATAGCCAACTCTCCTCCCAACTCCTCCCAACTCCTCAGCTATCTGTTAAAATCCCCTACAGTTACTACTTAGGGTCAAACTCCCCTTCCCTCCACAGTGGAAGGAGTTAGTCCTCAGATAGCTGATAATAAAACCTCTGTATTTGGCATCAGGTTTGGTTTTCTCTCGAGTGTTTGGAGTGCTGGCCAGCTGATACTAGACTTGAGCAGATGCCCAACTTTGGGGGTTTTACATGTGGGGGCTCATTTGCCCGTATTTGTACACTCCTCAGTTTTGAGAGACCCCTGCTTAGAGGTAGGATCCTTCCTTTGTCTATGTGTTCATCTATGTCTTTGTCTATGTCTTTGTCTGCCAGCTGTGTTTGAATTCAGTATTCTCAGTTATAACTAGTCTGTGCTCAGGAGAGCAACGAACTCCTTGTCTAGGATGTAGGGGAGGGCTACTTACAGATGTGTCAGGAGTAACCAACTGCCACCCTTGGAGATATCCCAGGAGATCTGAGGGAGCTCCAGGGATGCCTGGATATCTTCCATCCTGGTGCCAATTCAGACTGTGCTCACTCAACCATCTGTTTCTGTTACTGGGTGCCAAGTGAGAGTGTGCTTACTCAGCCATCTGATTGGGTCTGGGTCTCAGTTATCATAATTTATTGTGTGTATTGTTAATCTATTTTGAGGCAGGGGCCACCACTGCCTGGCAGCTCTAAAATTCTTAAACTACAAAAGTAAAACCATAAAATTAAATAGAAAAAAATGTCAAACACACACACACACACACACACACACACACACACATACACACACATAGACACACACACTCACACACATACTCACAAAAAAAAATATATATATAAAGGCTAAAAAAATACCCCCAAACCCTAAAAAGCCCTAATATTCTTTAAAAAAAAGAAAAGAAAAAAGAAAAAAAAAAAGAAGAAGAAAAAAACGGAAAAAACACTAAAAATACATTCAATACCGAAAACCAAAAAATCCTCTAGAACACTCTTCTTAAAACCCTACAAAACCCTTAAGAAAAACACTATAATTCTAAAAACTTAAAAATATACAAGATCCCAAAACTGACCCAAAAACTATTTGTTTGTTTTTCTTTGTTTGTTTGTTTGTTTGTTTGCTTGTTTTTGGTTTTTTGAGTTTTTGGGGATTGGGTTTCAGGTTTCTCTGTCTGTCATGGAGCACACTGTGTAGAAAATGCTAGCCTCGAACTCAGAAATCACTACCTCTGACTCCCATTTAGTGTGATTAAAGGCAGGGCCACTACTTCCTTGTATTCTTAAAGTACTTCAACTTCAAAAACTAAACCTAAAAATTTAAAAAAAGAAAAGGAAAAGAAAAAATATACTCTAAAACACACACACTGACATACAGATACACACATACACACACACAAATAAACCTAAAAAAAAAAAAAAGGAAAGATAAAACTGTAAAAAAAATCTTTATAAACCCCCAAACACTAAAACACCCTAGAATCTTAAATAAATAAATAAATAAACAAACAAACTAAAAATACACTAAAATCTCGAAAACAAAAACAAAAAACCCAAAAACAATAAGCAATAAACAAACAAAGAAACAAACAAAAACTCTAAAACCGCTTCAACAAATCCTACAAAACCTGTATGAAAAAAATAATATTGTAAAAACTAACAAATAAACAAACAAAAGAAAAACAAAAACAAAAAAACACACTTAGACCAAAATGTCCAAAATGTCCAAAAAGTTATTTGTTTATTTGTTTATTTATTTAATTTTTATTTATTTGTTTGTTTGTTTATTTGTTTGTTTTTTCTTTCTTTCTATCTCTCTATCTTTCTTTCTTCTTTTCTTCGTTTCTTCCTTTCTTGCATTCTTGCTTTTTTTCTTTTCTTAATTTCTTCATTTCTTCCTACCTTCTTTCTTTCCTTCTTCTTCCTTCCTTCCTTCCTTTCCCACCCCCCCCCCTCTCTCTCTCTCTTTTTCTTTCTTTTTGAATTTTGGAGAATGACTTTCTCTGTCTTTTCTTGCCATCCTGGGTGTCACTCCATGCAATAAACTAGCCTCCATCTTAAAAATTCCTTAGTTGTTCATCCCTAGGGCTAAGTTTTATAGACAATGGCCCTCATTGCCTGGCAACGTTAAAACCATGAAAAACCAAAGTTAAATCCCACAAATTTTAAATAAATATTCAATAACACACATACACACACACAATCCCAATGTGAATTAAAATAAAAAAATAATAATAAGTAAAAAATAAATTGCTGAAGGGAAAATAATACCCCCAAATCTTAAAACACAGTAATATTGTTTAAAAAACTAGAAAAAAAAAATACACTGGACATCTGAAAACAAAAAACCCTCAAAAGCACTGTTCTAAAAATCCGGGAAATCAAATGAAGTTAAAGAACTTAAAGAACTATCCTTTCTTTAACTTTCTTTTTTTCTTTCTTTCTTTCTTTCTTTCTTTCTTTCTTTCTTTCTTTCTTTCTTTCTTTCTTTCTTTCTTTCTCTTCCTTCCTTCCTTCCGTCCTTCCCTCTTTTTTCCTTTTCCTTCTCTCTTTCTCACTCTCTCTATGTATGTATCTATTTATCTTTTCTCTCTGTCTCTGTCTTTGTCTCTGTCTCTGTCTCTGTCTCTCTGTCTCTCTGTCTCTCTCTCTCTCTCTGTCTCTCTCTCTCTCTCTCTGTCTCTCTCTCTCTCTCTCTCCCTTTCATTTTCTATATTTTTTAATTTTTATAAACTGGGTTTCTCTGTTTATCCCTGGCTCTCTGGGAGATCAATCTCAAGACCAGGATAGCCTCCAAATAAAAGATCCCCTACCAGTTCACCTTAGGGCTAGCATTTTTTATGAAAGGGGCAGCCATTGCCTGCCAACTCTAAAATTATGCACCACCAAAATAAAAACCCTCAATTTTTAAATAAATATTCAAGAATACACCCACAAAAAAGAACATAAAGAAAACAATGAAATATTAAAATGAATAAATCCTTGAAGTCTAAATGAAACCTGAAAATTACAAAACACTAAAAATTAAAAAATATATATATATGAAAAATACACTAGAATTCTGAAAACAAAAAAAACTCTGTGAAACATCCTTTAAAAACACTTCAAAATCTTAAATAAAACCTTAAAAATAAAAAAAAAGTGCACATGAGACCAAAAATGAACCTGTATCACAATTCTTTTTTTCTTCCTATTTTCTTTTTTCTTTCCTTCATTCCTTAGTTCCTTTGATCCTTCCTTCATCCCTCACCCCTTCATCCCTCCTTCTCTCTCTTCCTCACTCTCTCTCTCTCTTTTTCTTTCTTCCTTCCTCTCCCCCTTTATTTCTCTCTCTCTCTCTTTCTCTCTCTCTCTCTCTCTCTCTTTGTATCTATCTGTCTCTCTGTCAATCTGTCTGTCTTTCTGTCTGTCTCTCTGTCTGTCTCTCTCTTTCTCTCTCTCTCTCTCTTCCTCTGTTTCTTTCATTGATCTATTTGTAATTTCTTGGAGAGTGGGTTTCTCTGTGTATCCCTCACTGTTCTGGAATTTATTCTGAAGACCAAGCTAGCTGCCAACTAAAAAATCTCTCCTCTCTCTCACTTCCTCTGTTTATTATTTTTGTGTGTGTGTGTTTTTAGATTGGGATTTTCTGTGTATCTCTTACTGTCCTCCAGATTCCTGTAGAGATCATGCTGAACTCTAAATTAAAAAAAAAAATCACTTACATGTGCCTCTCAAGAGCTGGAATTAAAGGCATGGTCAACACTGACTGGCAAAACCAAAACAATGAAAACACAAATATAAAACCCTAATATTTTTGGAAAAAAAGAAACAAAAAAAATTAAAATAAGAATTAGAACAACAAATCCATAATAAATATACTAAAATGGTAAAAAAAAAAAAAGTTAAAGTATGCATTAAAACTGAAACACTAAAATACACTAACATCATTAAAAAATAATAATGAAAAACAATAAAAGTACACTACAAGCTTGAAATCCAAGAAACTCTAAATCACTAAAGAATCTAAAAGATTTTGAAATACCCTAGAAATCAGAAAAGAGTACACAAGAATCCGAAATATACCTAAAACATTTATTTATTTATTTATTTATTTATTTATTTATTTATTTATTTATTTATTTATTTCCCTATCTATCTATTTAATTATTTATTTATTTATAATTACTTATTTATTTTATACATTCTGTATTTCTATCTTTCTTCTTTTCTTTCTATCTTTCTTCCTTCCTTTCTTTTCTCTTTCTTTCTTTCTTTCTTTCTTTCTTTCTTTCTTTCTTTCTTTCTTTTTTCTATATTTCTTTCTTTCTTTCTTTCTTTCTTTCTTTCTTTCTTTCTTTCTTTCTTTCTTTCTTTCTTTCTTTCTTTTTCCTCCTTCCATTCTAAATTTATCTCTCTGTCTCTCTTTATTTTTGTCTTTGTTTTTTTCTTTCTTTCTATCATTTTCTCACTCTCCTCTCATTCCTTCCTTCTTTCTTTCTTCCTACATCATTGCTTCAATCCTTCCTTCCTTCTTTCCTTCCTTCCTCTCACTCTCACTCTCTTCCTCTTTCATTCATTTCTTTATTTCTTTGTTGCTTTCTGTATTACTTTCTCTAAATCTCTCAACAGATATAAATATAACTAAATGATCACATGCATCCTATCTGATCACCAGGACAAGGCTGAAGTCAATTAAAGCTTAAATTAAATATCAAATACTTAAATACAATAAAATCATTTTTAAAAAAAATATAGAAAACACTAAAAATGCAATAGAAGATTGAAAAAGAAGAAACTCTAAATCACTTTTCTAAAAATTCTACAAATTCTTTTAAAATACCATAGGAATCTAAAATGAATACACATGAAGCCGAAATATCCCTAAAATAATTGCTTGCTTATTTATTTACTTATTTATTTGTTTATTTATTTGTTTGTTTGTTTGTTTATTCATTCATTCATTTATTTATTTTAAATAAATTTTGTATATTTTTAAAATTATCTTTCTCCCTAAGTTTCTATTTCTGAATCTTACTATCTTTATCCCTTCCTCTCTCTCTCTCTCTTTTTCTCTCTTTTTTCTTTCTTTCTTTCTTTTTTTTCTTTCTTTATTTCTCTCTCTCTTTCATCCTTTATTCCTTCCTTTGTTCCTTCCTTCGTTCCTTCCATCTTCCCTTTGTTCCTTCCTACCATCCTGCTTTCCTTTCTCTCTCCCTCTCTTTCTTTTTTCTTTTTCATTCCTTGTTTTTTTTTGTTTCTCTGTGTGTGTGTGTGTGTGTGAGAGAGAGAGAGAGTGTGTGTGTGTGTGTATTACTTTCTCTCTCTCTCTCTCTGTCTCTCTCCTTTCTCTCACTTCCTCTGTTATTATTTATTTATTTATTTATTTATTTATTTATTTATTTATTTTTTAGTTTTTAGTTTTTTAGATTGGGATTTTCTGTGTATCTCTTACTGTCCTCCAGATTCCTGTAGAGACCATGCTGAACTCTAAATAAAAAAAAAATCACTTACATCTGCCTCTCAATAGCTGGAATTAAAGGCATGGTCAACACTGACTGGCAAAACCAAAACAATGAAAACACAATTATAAAACCCTAAAATTTTTGGAAAAAAAGAAAGAACAAAAATTACAACAAGAATAAGAACAACAACAAAACCATAATAAATATACTAAAATGGTAAAAAAGTTAAGTATTCATTTAAACTGAAACACTAAAATACACTAACAACATTAAAGAATAATAATAAAAAACAATAAAAGTACACTACAAGCTTGAAATCCAAGAAACTCTAAATCACTAAAGACTCTACAAAACTTTGAAATACCCTAGCAATCAGAAAAGAATACACAAGAATCTGAAATATTTATTTATTTATTTATTTATTTATTTATTTATTTATTTATTTATAATTATTTATTTTATACATTCTGTCTTTCTATCTTTCTTCCTTTTTTCTATCTTCCTTCCTTTCTTTGTTTTTTCTTTCTTTCTATCTTTCTCTCTTTATGTCTTTCTTTATATCTTTGTTTCCCTTTACTTCTTCCTTCCTTACTTTATCTCTCTGTCTCCCTCTTTCTTTATGTCTTGTCTTTATTTGTTTTTTCCTATTTTTCTATCTTTTCCTCACTCTCCCTTCCTTCCTCCCTTCCTTCTTTCCTTCCTTCCTTCCTTCCTTCCTTCCTTCCTTCCTTCCTTCCCTCCTTCCTTCCTTCCTATCACACTCTCTCACTCTCTCCATCTTTTTTTTTTCTTTGTTTGTTTGTTCCTTTTTTATTACTTTCTCTCAATTTCTCAACAGATATAAATATTTTGAAATAATCCCATGCATTTCATCTGATCACCCTGGAAAAGGCTAAAGTCAATTAAAGCTTAAATTAAAACTCAAACATTTAAATACACTAAACTCAATGAAAAGAAAAAAAAATAAAAATACAATAGCCTGAAAAAAAAAAGAAACTCTAGAGGACAGTGACCTGCCCTGCAGGGAGCGCCATCTTGGCTCCGGGACTCCGCCGAACTTAGTCTGTACAGGTCAGAGTGAGGACCACAGAGGCAGACAGCTTCTGGGACAGGCGGGAGCCACAGAGCCGCTGAGGCAGCACCCTTTTGGGGCTGCAGACTTCCCGCACCCTCCCAGCCGGAGGACAGTGACCTGCCCTGCAGGGAGCGCCATCTTGGCTCCGGGACTCCGCCGATCTTAGTCTGTACAGGTAAGACTGAGGACCACAGAGGCAGACAGCTTCTGGGACAGGCGGGAGCCACAGAGCCACTGAGGCAGCACCCTTTTGGGGCTGCAGACTTCCGGCACCCTCCCAGCCGGAGGACAGTGACCTGCCCTGCAGGGAGCGCCATCTTGGCTCCGGGACTCCGCCGAACTTAGTCTGTACAGGTCAGAGTGAGGACCACAGAGGCAGACAGCTTCTGGGACAGGCGGGAGCCACAGAGCCACTGAGGCAGCACCCTTTTGGGGCTGCAGACTTCCGGCACCCTCCCAGCCGGAGGACAGTGACCTGCCCTGCAGGGAGCGCCATCTTGGCTCCGGGACTCCGCCGAACTTAGTCTGTACAGGTCAGAGTGAGGACCACAGAGGCAGACAGCTTCTGGGACAGGCGGGAGCCACAGAGCCACTGAGGCAGCACCTTTTTGGGGCCGCAGACATCCGGCACCCTCCCAGCCGGAGGACAGTGACCTGCCCTGCAGGGAGCGCCATCTTGGCTCCAGGACTCCTCCGAACTTAGTCTGTACAGGTCAGAGTGAGGACCACAGAGGCAGACAGCTTCTGGGACAGGCGGGAGCCACAGAGCCGCTGAGGCAGCACCCTTTTGGGGCCGCAGACATCCGGCACCCTCCCAGCCGGAGGACAGTGACCTGCCCTGCAGGGAGCGCCATCTTGGCTCCGGGACTCCGCCGAACTTAGTCTGTACAGGTCAGAGAGAGGACCACAGAGGCAGACAGCTTCTGGGACAGGCGGGAGCCACAGAGCTGCTGAGGCAACACCCTTTTGGGGCCACAGACATCCGGCACCCTCCTAGCTGGAAGACAGTGGTCTGCCCTGCACAGGAGCCCTCTGCCTCAGGAGCAGGGAGCACATCTTGGATCCAGGACTCCACTGAACTTAGGAACTTAGTCTGCACAGCTGAGAGTGTGCACCACAGAAGCCTACAGCTTCTGTGACCTGCCAAAGCAACACAGCATCTGGGAAAGGTCCTGTTTTCCCGCCTTCTTCTTCGGCCAGGAGGAGGTCCAAACGCCAGATATCTGTACACCTTCCCTTTAAGAGGAAAGCTTGTCAGCAGGGAGTGCTCTAACCACTGAAACTCAGAGGAGAGAGCCAGTCTCCCAGCTCTGCTGACAGAGGATACTCAGAATCACCAGAAGAACAACCTCTGAACAGAGACAACTATAACAACTCCAGAGATTACCAGATGGCGAGAGGTAAAGGTAAGAATCTTACTAACAGAAACCAAGACCACTCACCATCATCAGGACCCAGCACTCCCACTTCGCCCAGTCCAGGGCACCCCAACACACCTGAAAAACTAGACCTGGATTTAAAAGCATATCTCATGATGATGGTAGAGGACATCAAGAAGGACTTTAAAGAACTACAGGAGAACATGGCTAAAGAGTTACAAGTTCTTAAAGAAAAACAGGAAAACACAACCAAACTGATAGAAGTCCTTAAAGAGAAACAGGAAAACACATCCAATCAGATGATGGAAATGAATAAAACCATACTAGACCTAAAAAGGGAAGTAGACACAATAAAGAAAACCCAAAATGAGGCAACACTGGAGATAGAAACCCTAGGAAAGAAATCTGGAACCATAGATACCAGCATCAGCAACAGAATACAAGAGATGGAAGAGAGAATCTCAGGTGCAGAAGATTCCATAGAGAACATCGGCACAACAATCAAGGAAAATGTAAAATGCAAAAAGATCCTAACTCAAAACATCCAAGAAATACAGGACACAATGAGAAGACCAAACCTACGGATAATAGGAGTGGATGAGAATGAAGATTTTCAACTCAAAGGACCAGCAAACATCTTCAACAAAATTATAGAAGAAAACTTCCCAAATCTAAAGAAAGAGATGCCCATGAACATACAAGAAGCCTACAGAACTCCAAATAGACTGGACCAGAAAAGAAATACCTCCCGACACATAATAATCAGAACAACAAATGCTCTAAATAAAGATAGAATACTAAAAGCAGTAAGAGAAAAAGGCCAAGTAACATATAAAGGCAAGCCTATCAGAATTACACCAGATTTTTCACCAGAGACTATGAAAGCCAGAAGATCCTGGACGGATATTATACAGACACTAAAAGAACACAAATTCCAGCCCAGGCTACTATACCCAGCCAAACTCTCAATTAACATAGATGGAGAAACCAAAGTATTCCACGACAAAACCAAATTCACACATTATCTCTCCACGAATCCAGCCCTTCAAAGGATAATAACAGAAAAAAACCAATACAAGGACAGGAACCACGCCCTAGAAACAACAAGAAGGTAATCCCTCAACAAACCTAAAAGAAGACAGCCACAAGAACAAAATGCCAACTTTAACAACAAAAATAACAGGAAACAACAATTACTTTTCCTTAATATCTCTTAATATCAATGGACTCAACTCCCCGATAAAAAGGCATAGACTAACAAACTGGCTACACAAACAAGACCCAACATTTTGCTGCTTACAGGAAACTCATCTCAGAGAAAAGGATAGACACTACCTCAGAATGAAAGGCTGGAAAACAATTTTCCAAGCAAATGGCATGAAGAAACAAGCTGGAGTAGCCATTCTAATATCTGATAAGATTGACTTCCAACCCAAAGTCATTAAAAAAGACAGGGAGGGACACTTCATACTCATCAAAGGTAAAATCCTCCAAGAGGAACTATCAATCCTGAATATCTATGCTCCAAATACAAAGGCAGCCACATTCATTAAAGAAACTTTAGTAAATCTCAAAGCACACATTGCACCTCATACAATAATAGTGGGAGACTTCAACACACCACTTTCACCAATGGACAGATCATGGAAACAGAAACTAAACAGGGACACAGAGAAACTAAGAGAAATTATGAATCAAATGGATCTGGCAGATATCTACAGAACATTCTATCCTAAAATAAAAGGATATACCTTCTTCTCAGCACCTCATGGTACCTTCTCCAAAATTGACCACATAATTGGTCACAAAACAGGCCTCAACAGATACAAAAATATTGAAATTGTCCCATGCATCCTATCAGATCACCATGGACTAAGGCTGATCTTCCATAACAAAATAAATAATAGAAAGCCAAAATTCACGTGGAAACTGAACAACACTCTTCTCAATGATACCTTGGTCAAGGAAGGAATAAAGAAAGAAATTAAGGACTTTTTAGAGTTCAATGAAAATGAAGCCACAACATACCCAAACTTATGGGACGCAATGAAAGCATTTCTAAGAGGAAAACTCATAGCTCTGAGTGCCTCCAAAAGGAAACTAGAGAGAGCACACATTAGCAGCTTGACAACACACCTAAAAGCACTAGAACAAAAGGAAGCAAATTCACCCAAGAGGAGTAGACGGCAGGAAATAATCAAACTCAGGGGCGAAATCAACCAAGTGGAAACAAGAAAAACTATTCAAAGAATCAACCAATCAAGGAGCTGGTTCTTTGAGAAAATCAACAAGATAGATAAACCCTTAGCCAGACTCACTAGAGGGCACAGGGAAAGCATCCTAATTAACAAAATCAGAAATGAAAAAGGAGACATAACAACAGATCCTGAAGACATCCAAAACACCATCAGATCCTTCTACCAAAGGCTATACTCAACAAAACTGGAGAACCTGGATGAAATGGAGAAGTTCCTAGACAGATACCAGGTACCAAAGTTGAATCAAGATCAGGTAAATGATCTAAACAGCCCTATATCCCCCAAAGAAATAGAAGCAGTCATTAATAGTCTCCCAACTAAAAAAAGCCCAGGACCAGATGGGTTTAGTGAAGAGTTATATCAGACCTTCAAAGAAGATCTAATCCCAGTTCTTCACAAACTATTCCACAAAATAGAAACAGAAGGTACTCTACCCAACTCATTCTACAAAGCCACAATTACTCTGATACCTAAAACACAAAAAGACCCAACAAAAATAGAAAACTTCAGACCAATATCCCTTATGAATATTGATGCAAAAATCCTCAATAAAGTTCTTGCTAACCGAATCCAAGAACACATCAAAACAATCATCCATCCTGACCAAGTAGGTTTCATCCCAGGGATGCAGGGATGCTTCAATATACGGAAATCCATCAACGTAATCCAGTATATAAACAAACTCAAAGACAAAAACCACATGGTCATCTCATTAGATGCGGAAAAAGCATTTGACAAGATCCAACACCCATTCATGATAAAAGTCTTGGAAAGATCAGGAATTCAAGGCCCATACCTAAACATGATAAAAGCAATCTACAGCAAACCAGTAGCCAACATCAAAGTAAATGGTGAGAAGCTTGAAGCAATCCCTCTAAAATCAGGGACTAGACAAGGCTGTCCACTTTCTCCATACCTATTCAACATTGTACTTGAAGTCCTAGCCAGAGCAATTCGACAACAAAAGGAGATCAAAGGGATACAAATTGGAAAAGATGAAGTCAAAATATCACTTTTTGCAGATGATATGATAGTATATCTAAGTGACCCTAAAAATTCCACCAGAGAACTCCTAAGCCTGATAAACAGCTTCGGTGAAGTAGCTGGATATAAAATTAACTCAAACAAATCAATGGCCTTTCTCTACACAAAGAATAAACAGGCTGAGAAAGAAATTAGGGAAACAACACCCTTCTCAATAGTCACAAATAATATAAAATATCTTGGCGTGACTCTAACTAAGGAAGTGAAATATCTGTATAATAAAAACTTCAAGTCTCTGAAGAAAGAAATTATAGAAGATCTCAGAAGATGGAAAGATCTCCCATGCTCATGGATTGGCAGGATCAACATTGTAAAAATGGCTATCTTGCCAAAAGCAATCTACAGATTCAATGCAATCCCCATCAAAATTCCAAATCAATTCTTCAACGAATTAGAAAGTGCAATCTGCAAATTCATCTGGAATAACAAAAAACCTAGGATAGCAAAAACTCTTCTCAAGGATAAAAGAACTTCTGGTGGAATCACCATGCCTGACCTAAAGCTCTACTACAGAGCAATTGTGATAAAAACTGCATGGTACTGGTATAGTGACAGACAAATAGACCAATGGAATAGAATTGAAGACCCAGAAATGAACCCACACTCCTACGGTCACTTGATCTTTGACAAGGGAGCTAAAAACATCCAGTGGAAGAAAGACAGCATTTTCAACAAATGGTGCTGGCACAACTGGTTGTTAACATGTAGAAGAATGTGAATCGATCCATTCCTATCTCCTTGTACTAAGGTCAAGTCTAAGTGGATCAAGGAACTTCACATAAAACCAGAGACACTGAAACTTATAGAGGAGAAAGTGGGGAAAAGCCTTGAAGATATGGGCACAGGGGAAAAATTCCTGAATAGAACAGTAATGGCTTGTGCTGTAAGATCGAGAATTGACAAGTGGGACCTCATGAAACTGCAAAGCTTCTGCAATGCTAAAGACACCATCAATAAGACAAAAAAACCACCAACAGATTGGGAAAGGATCTTCACCTATCCTAAATCAGATAAGGGACTAATATCCAATATATATAAAGAACTCAAGAAGGTGGACTTCAGAAAGTCAAATAACCCCATTAAAAAATGGGGCTCAGAACTGAACAAAGAATTCTCACCTGAGGAATACCGAATGGCAGAGAAGCACCTGAAAAAATGTTCAACATCCTTAATCATCAGGGAAATGCAAATCAAAACAACCCTGAGATTCCACCTCACACCAGTCAGAATGGCTAAGATCAAAAATTCAGGTGACAGCAGATGCTGGCGAGGATGTGGAGAAAGAGGAACACTCCTCCATTGTTGGTGGGATTGCAAGCTTGTACAACCACTCTGGAAATCAGTCTGGCGGTTCCTCAGAAAATTGGACATAGTACTACCGGAGGATCCAGCAATACCTCTCCTGGGCATATATCCAGAAGATGTCCCAACCGGTAAAAAGGACACATGCTCCACTATGTTCATAGCAGCCCTATTTATAATAGCCAGAAGCTGGAAAGAACCCAGATGTCCCTCAACAGAGGAATGGATACAGAAATTATGGTACATTTACACAATGGAGTACTACTCAGCTATTAAAAAGAATGAATTTATGAAATTCCTAGCCAAATGGATGGACCTGGAGGGCATCATCTTGAGTGAAGTAACACAATCACAAAAGAACTCACACAATATGTATTCACTGATAAGTGGATATTAGCCCAAAACTTAGGATACCCAAGATATGAGATACAATTTGCTAAACGCATGAAACTCAAGAAGAATGAAGACCAAAGTGTGGACACTGTGCCCCTTCTTAGAATTGGGAACAAAACACCCAGGGAAGGAGTTACAGAGACAAAGTTCGTAGCTGTGATGAAAGGATGGACCATTTAGAGACTGCCGTATCCAGGGATCCATCCCATAAGCAGCTTCTAAACGCTGACACCATTGCATACACTAGCAAGATTTTGCTGAAAGGACCCAAATATAGCTGTCTCTTGTGAGAAGATGCCGGGGCCTAGCAAACACAGGAATGGATGTTCACAGTCAGCTATTGGATGTATCACAGGGCTCCCAATGGAGAAGCTAGAGAAAGTACCCAAGGAGCTAAAGGGATCTGCAACCCTATTGTTGGAACAACATGATGTACTAACCAGAACCCCGGAGCTCTTGTCTCTAGCTGCATATGTATCGAAAGATGGTCTAGTCGGCCATCACTGGAAAGAGAGGCCCATTGGACTTGCAAACTTTATATGCCCCAATATAGGGGAATGCCAGGGCCAAAAGAATGGGAATGGGTGGGTAGGGAAGTGGGGGGCGCTATGGGGGACTTTTGGGATAGCATTGGAAATGTAATTGAGGAAAATATGTAATAAACAAAAAAAAAAGAAATGTTTATTTTTGGGTTGGTGAGATGGCTCTGTGGGTAGGAGCACTTGACTGCTCTCCCGAAGGTCCTGAGTTCAAATCCCAGCAATCACAAGGTGGCTCACAACCACCCATAATGAGATCTGATGCCCTCTTCTGGCATGTCTGAACACAGCTACAGTGTACTTACGTATAATAATAAATAAATCTTTAAAAAAAAATGAAAAAAAAAAAAAAAAGAAACTCTAAATCGCTTTTCTAAGAACCCAACAAATTTTTTTTAAAATAACATAGAAATATAAAAAGAATACACATGAAGACAAAATATCCCTAAAACATTTGTTTGTTTGTTTGTTCATTGATTTTTAATTTTGTATATTTTATGAATTGTGTCTTTTTAACTATGTTTTTATCTGTCTCTTTCTCTTTTTCCCTTCCTTCCTTCCTTCCTTCCTTCCTTCCTTCCTTCCTTCCTTCCTTTCTTTCTTTCTTTCTTTCTTTCTTTCTTTCTTTCTTTCTTTCTTCCTTCCCTCTCTCCCTCCCTCCATCCCTCCCTCATTTCCTCCCTCCCTTCCTCCCTCCTTTCTTTCTTTCTTCTTTCTTTTTTTTGGTTTTTTGTTTATTTCTCTCTCCCTCTCTCTCTCTCTCTCTTTCTCTCTCTCTCTCACTCTCTTTGTCCCTCCCTCCCTCCCTTCCTCTCTCTCTCATCTCTCTCTCTGTCTCTCTCTGTCTCTCTCTGTCTCTCTCTGTCTCTCTCTGTCTCTCTGTCTTTGAGTTTTGGAGACTGCGTTTCTCTGTGTATCAATGGCAGTCTTCTACCTCCTTGTGGAGACCTTTGGAGACCTTGCTGAACTCTACTTAAAAAAAAAAAAAAAAAAAAAAAAAAAAAAAAGCACCTACCTTTGTCTCTGAATTGCTGGGATTAAAGTCATGGACCAACTTTACCTGGCAAACCCAAATGATCAAATCACAAATATAAAACCTTTAATGTTTTTTTTTTTGAAAAAAATCAAGTACAAAACAACAACTGTTGTCTCCCGTCCCCAAGCCTGAAACCTGCATGCTCAGTGGTGGAGTGTGCTGCTCAATTGTTCTGCCTAGCCCACTGCTGGAGCTTGCAGATTTGCTCTTCCAAAGCCGTCATGTAGTCACCCTGCTACTGGACCCCAAGATTATTATTTGGCAGGAATTGGGCCCCCTTCCCCTGCTCCATAACTGCGTGCAGAATAGTAAAATTGAGCTTTCATCAGGATGACTGTCTTAGGTCCATTTTTATCTCATACTCTCTAGCCCTTCTTCTCTTCCAGGTTTTTAAGGTGCCTTTCCAGCCTAGAACCAACACATATGGTCATGTGGGTGGAGACAACATTTGGCAAACCAACACAGGACTGAGAAACGGCAGGGGACATTTGGAAGAAGCACTGCTGGTTTGGATCTCCATAAAAGAAGAAAATAATTAAAGGAAATTCATACCGGAGAAGGTCGGTATGGGCTAAGTTGAAACAGCATTAACCCAAATGCTAATTCACTTAGTTTCAGCAGTGAAGTTTATCAGGGACTAGGAACTGTTAGGCGATTAGACATAGCTCCCAGAAGCTAAATTTTTAGGCATTAGAAAAGAAAGGATTTATTAAAAAGGAAATTAATGTTCAGGTGAATAAGCCACAGTCAAAAAAAAAAAAAAAAAAAAAAACAAAACAAAAAAAAAAAACTGCATCAGGAGGAGGGAGGAAAATGTCCTAAAAAGCACAGTTAATTTCAGGAGTGCCATGATTTGTTCTCTCTGGGCCTTATAACAAAAGTACTCTGGCCCCTTTTGTGTGTTGTCTAATATCTGGTGCACCAATCGTTCTCAGGTTCAATTCATATATGTTTGTGTCCAGTCTGTATGAATGAATGTTCTATATTTTATGTTGGATAATAATGATGGTATAAAAAATTTTATCTGCAAAGCCAAGAGCTGCCACGTGCCTCAACCAGGAATTAGTCATATGGCAGGAGGGTCCCTGCTGGAAAACTGTTCATTTTAGGAAAAAAGGGCGAGTCTACAATCTCTTAGTTTCAGGGTAAAAAAGCTGATAAATGGTTCGTGATTAATGAATTTGACAAATTATAAAGTGCCCTTTAGTCTATGATTGTAGCTACAAAGATTAATATTCTCTGATTGGTCTAAATGTAACTGCTTCATTTGGTGCTTTTTTATTGGAAATGTGTTCTGTGTGTTTTCACAATCAGCTCAAAAGTTGTTGGTTAAGATTAATAATGGTTACATTGCTAAAGATAGTCTTAAATTTCATAACTCAACTTCAGAGTTCTTCTAACATGTGACATAAGGAAGGCCAAGAGACAGGGTCTCTAAAGATATTTCTAGTTTAAATATTAATTAATGTGGTTTCTATTCTAAAAACTATAATTTAAGATAAGGTTTAAAGCAATGCCTCTTTATTAAAGCAGTAAAGCTTACATATATTCATAGGTATTAATTGGCAGACAAACTTTGTAATATGATAGTAATGCTTCTAATATTATTGATTTTAAAGATGATAAATTGTTTTAAACGTGGGTTTTGCTTTCCCAAGTTTGTAGATATTATCCTAACGTTGCAAAAGATACTTGAAAATTATGGTTAAAACTGCCAGTGTTCCATTGACTGCAGCTTGCAGTTTGATTGCAAATTTAAGATTTTCTACTCACCCATATATTGTTAATTAAGATTATTACAAGAGTAATCATCTTATAATTGTGCTACTACTTCATACAAAACTTAGACAGAGTTATCTAGCTATGTTTGTCTTTACCCATAGATTAGACCCGCATACAATCAGTTTGTGTATAGTTGATGCCTGGCAGGAAACTGCAGTTGGGCAATTTTTTCACAACACTAAAGTCAAATAACCTCATTAAAAAATGGGGATCAGAGCTAAACAAAGAATTCTCACTGAGGAATACCGAATGGCTGAGAAGCACCTGAAAAAATGTTCAGCATCCTTAATGATCAGGGAAAAGCAAATCAAAACAACCCCGAGAGTCCATCTCACACCAGTCAAAATGGCTGAGATCAAAAATTCAGGTGACATCAGATGCTGGCAAGGATGTGGAGAAAGAGGAACACTCCTCCATTGTTTTGGAATTGCAAGCTTGTACAACCACTCTGGAAATCAGTCTGGCGGTTTTTAGAAAATTGGACATGGTACTACCAGAGGATACTGCAATACCTCTCCTGGGCATATATCCAGAAGGTGTTCCAACTAGTAAGAAAGAAATATGCTCCACTATGTTTATAGCAGCCTTATTTATAATAGCCAGAACCTGGAACGAACCCAGATGCTGCTCAATAGAGGAATGGATAACAAAAATGTGATACATTTACACAATGGAGTACTACACAGCTATTAAAATGAATGAATTTATGAAATTCCTAGGCAAAAGGTTGGACCTGGAGGAAATTATCCTGAGTGAGGTAACCCAATCACAAAAGAACTCAAATGATATTTTCTCACTGTTAAGTGGATATTAGCCCAGAAACTTAGAATACCATAGATATAAGATACAATTTGCAGAACACATGAAACTCAAGAAGAACGAAGACCAAATTGTGGATACTTTGCCCCTTCTTAGAATTGGGAACAAAACATCCATGGAAGGAGTTACAGGGACAAAGTTTGGAGCTGAGACAAAAGGATGGACCATTTAGTGACTGCCATATCCAGGAATCCATCCCATACTCAGCCTCCAAATGCTGACACCATTGCATACACTAGCAAGATTTTGCTGACAGGACCCTGATATAGCTGTCTCTTGTGAGACTACACTGGGGCCTAGCAAACACAGAAGTGGATGCTCACAGTCAGCTATTGGATGGATCACAGAGCCCCAAATGGAGGAGCTAGAGAAAATAGGAAAGGAGCTAAAGGGATCTGCAACCCTATAGGTGGAACAACATTATGAACTAACCAGTTCCCCGGAGCTCTTACTCTAGCTGCATATGTATCAAAAGATGGCCTAGTCGGCCATCACTGGAAAGAGAGCCCCATTGTTCTTGCAAACTTTATTTGCCCCAGTACAGGGGAACGCCAGGGCCATGAATTGGGAGTGGGGGGTAGGGGAGTGGGGGGTAGCGAATAGGGGACTTTTGGGTTAGCATTGGAAATGTAAATGAGGAAAATACCTAATAAAAAAAAAAGAAAACAAAAAATCCTAGACATACACTAAAACCCTGAAAACCTAAAAAGACAAAAACAAACAAACAAAACAAAACAGAACAAAACAAAACAAACAAAACAACAAAAAAACTCTAAAACACTCTTCAAAAAAAACTAAGAACCATTTTTAAAAATCCCTACTATTCTAAAAAAAAATAAAATGAAGTCAAAACTGTCGATAAAATACTGTTATTTTAAAATTTCGTTCTTTTTTTTGTTTCTTAATTACTTTCTTTCTTTCTTCCTTTCTTTCTTTCTTTCATTCTTTCTCTCTCTTTCGTTCTTTCTTTTTTCTTTTTCCTTCCTTCCTCCTTCCTTCTTTCTTTTCTCTTTTTCTTCCTTACTTTCTTTCTTTTCTCTCTCTCTCTCTCTTTGTTTCTTCCTTTCTTTTCTCTCACTGTTACTTTCTTTTTAACTTCTTTCCCGCTCTGACCTTCCTTTTTTTTTGCTTTTTGTTTTGTTTTGTTTTTTTTTTTTTTTTAGTTTTTTAGAAAAGGTTTCTCTATGTATCACTGGCTGTGCTGGAATGCACTTTGCAGACCAGACTGACCATGAACTCAGAAATCCAAGACCTCTTTCACTAAAAAGTTGAGAAAAAAAGTGTGGATCACTCCTGACTGGCAAACCTAAAATTCTCAAACCCAAAAATAAAACCTTAATTTTTTTTAAATCTATTAAAAAACATTCACACACAGACACATACAGACACAAATAGTAAAACCATAAAATATAACCCTAAATCAAAAAAAAAAAAAAGAAAAAAAGAAAAAAACAGACTAAAAAGCTTTAAAAAATTCTAAACATACACTAAATCCCTGAAAAATCTAAAAGACAAAAAACAAAAAAATACAGGAAAACCAATATTCTAAAACACTCTTCTAAAAACAATAAAAACCATTTTTAAAAAATCCCTATTCTAAAAAAAAAAAAAGCTAATATGTCGATAAAATACATTTATGTATAAATTTCTTTCTTTTTTCTTTTTTTTATTTATTTGTTTGTAAGTTGCTTTCTTTCTTTCTTCCTTTTTTTTCTTTCATTCTTTCTTTCTTTCTTTCTTTCTTTCTTTCTTTCTTTCTTTCTTTCTTTCTTTCTTTCCTTCTGTCTTTCTTGTTTGTTTGTTTGTTTCTTTGTTTGTTTTCTTTGTGTGAGGCTGGGTTTCTCTGTGTATACCCTTGAAGTCATGGAAATCAGTCTTTTGACCCATCTGGCCTTGAACTCAGAAATCCACCTGCCTGTGCCTAACCAAGTGTGTGATTGAAGGCATGGAGAACAATGCAGTGGCAACACTAAAACTTTTAAACCCCAAAAAATATAACCCTAAAAATTAATAGAAAAAAATACTTAAGTACAAAGAAACACACACACAAAATCAATAAAACAGTAAAATGTTGAAAAATGAACTAAACACATTTTCACTTTCTTTCTTTGTTTCTTTCACTCTTTCTTTCTCTCTTTCTTTCTTTCTTGTTTTTTGTTTGTTTGTGTGTGTGTGTGTGTGTGTGTGTGTGTGTGTGTGTGTGTGTTTTGGAGACTAGAATTCTTTGTGTTTACACTGGCAGTCATGGAAATCACTCTGTAGACCAGGCAAGCCTTCAACTTAGAAATCTGCCTGCTTCTGCCTACCAAGTGTAGGATTGAAGGCATCGGTCACCATTGCCTGGAAACACTAAAACTCTTAAAACTGAAAATTAAGACTAAAAATTAAAACAAAACAAATTAAAACAAAACAAAACAAACAAAAAAAACACAAAAACACAAAACAACAACAACTAAAAAAAAAAAATCAAGAACACACAGACACACACAGAGAAGTAAAACAGCAGATCTTTAAAAAAATGAACTAACCCGTAATAAGAACTGAAAATCAAGAAAAAGCCTTAAAATCTTAATAAATTCCCACCATAAGAACTAAACAGATTATAAAACATTTAATGCCAAAAATCTCTAAAAGGCTGTTCTAAACACCCTACACACACACACACACACATATATATATACAAACATACATATATATATACACACATACACATACATATATATACACACACATATATATATATGTATATGTATGTATATGTATGTGTATGTTTGTGTATGTGTACGTGTATGTGTATTTGTTTGTGTAATATGTATGTGCTTATATATATATATATATATATATATACATATATATATATATATATATATATATATATGTGTGTGTGTTTGTGTGTGTGTGTGTGAGAGTATGTATATGTATTAATATATATATATGTATATATATATATACACATATATATACATATACATATACATATATACATACATAATGAAGAATCCAAAAATTACCTTTTTTTTTTTTTTTTTTTAGTTTTTGGAGACACTGTTTCTCTATGTATCCTTGGAGGTCCAGAAATTCACTGTGTAGTCTAGCCTGATAATGAACTCAGAATCCAAGACCTCTGTCTCAAATGGCTGGTATAAAAGATATGGATCACCACTGTCAGGCAACCTTAAAAATCCTTAAACCTCAAAATAAAACCTTATTTTTTTTTTGAAAAATGCTCAAGAGCACACATAAATAAAACCCTAAAATATATCCATAAAGGCCCCCTCAAAAAACTCTCTAAAATATTTTTAAAAAACTAAACATACACTAAAATCCAACAATCATAAACAAAAACAAAAACTATACAACAGTCTTGTAAGAAAACTTAAAAAATAAAAAACCTAATATTATAAAAAACATAATAAAAAAGAACGCAAAAATTTCCATAATATAAGTTTTTTACTTACAGTCTTCCTTCCATCTTTTCTTCCTTTCTTTCTTCCTACCCTTTCTTTTTTCTTTCTCTCTTTTCTGTAATTTTTTCTTTCTTTCTAACTTTCTCTCTCTCTCTCTCTCTCTCTCTCTCTCTCTCTCTCTCTCTCTCTCTCTCTCTCTCTCTCTTTTAGTTTTTTTTTAAAGTTTTTTAGACAGGGGTTCTCTTTGTATCCTTGGCTGTCCTGGAACTCACACTGTAGACTAGCCTGACCATGAATTCAGAAATCCAAGACCTCTGCCTCTAAAATGCTGGGATAAAAGGCATGGGTCACCACAGACTGGCAACACTAAAATTCTTAAACTACAAAATAAATTTTATTTTATTTTTTAAATATTCAAGAACACAAACACACAGACACACACACACAATCATAAAACAGTAAAACATTAAAAACATGAACTAAACTCTAATAAGAACCAAAAATCAAGAAAAATTCTAAAATTCTTAATAAAAAAAAAAAAAAAAACACTAAACAGATACTAAAAACCTTAAAGACAAAGATTTCCAAAACGTTGTTCTAAAACCCCAAGAAAACCCGAAAAAAAAAAAAACCTCTATAGTTCCAAATATATATATACACATTCAAGAATCCAAGAATGACCCTGAATGTCTTTCCTCCCCGCTCCCCCGAGTTTTTTTTCTTTCTTTCTTTCTTTCTTTCTTTCTTTCTTTCTTTCTTTCTTTCTTTCTTTCTTTCTTTTTTAGTTTTTGGAGACACGGTTTCTCTGTGTATCCTTTGCTGTCTGGAACTCACTCTGTAGACTAGCCTGACCATGAACTTGGAAATCCAAGACCTCTGTCTCTAAAGTGCTGGAATAAAACTCATGGGTCATCACTGACAGCAATCCTAAAATGCCTAAACCACCAAAAAAACTAGAATTAAAAAAAAATACTCAAGAACATACACACACACACACAAATAGTAAAAACCTAAAATATAAACATAAAGGCCTCCAAAAAACTCTCTAAAATGTTTACAAAACACGAAACATACACTAAAATCCAAAAAAAAACCCTAATAATTACACAACGCTCTTCTAAAACCACTTTAAAAAAATACTACAAAAGAACCCAAAATTTTCCATACATTAATTTTCTTACTTACAGTCTTTATTCCTTTCTTGCTTCTTCCTTCCTTCCTTCCTTCCTTCCTTCCTTCCTTCCTTCCTTCCTTCCTTCCTTCCTTCCTTTCTTTCTTTCTTTCTTTCTTTCTTTCTTTCTTTCTTTCTTTCTTTCTTTGTTTCTTTCCTTCCTT
>NW_028227277.1:14353665-14361165 GCF_978045245.1 Mus caroli
TCTTCCTTTCTACCTTTCTTACTTTCTTTGTGTGTGTTTTTGGAGACTGGGATTCTATGTGTATACCCTGGTAGTCCCAGAAATCACTATTTAGACCAGGATGGCCTACGACTCAGAAATACACCTGCCTCTGCCTACCAAGTCTGAGATTTAAGGCATGGATCACCACTTCCTGACAACACTAAACCTCGTAAACCTCAAAAATATAAAACTTTAATTTTTAAAAAATAATCAAGAACACACACACACACGCAAACATACACACACACAGACACACACACACACACACACACAAAGAGTCAAATAAAACAGTAAAACATTAAAAAAATGAACTAAAACCTAATAAGAACCGAAAATCAAGAAAAAATCCTAAAATTCTTAATAAACAAAGAAAAAAAAACAAAACAAAACATATACTAAAAACCTTAAAGCCTAAGTTATAAAAAACATTGTTCTAAAACCCCAACAAAAACCGTAAAAAAAAATCTAAAATTCTAAATATATATATATTATTGAGTGGTATCCTAATGCAGTTGCCTCAAATTGTACTTCAGGGGATAAAAGCAGCCATTACACATTTTGGGAAGGAACCTCATAGTCTAATTGTGCCTTATACCTCTGCTCAAGTTCACATCCTGGCAGCAACAACTAACGATTGGGCAGAATTGGTTGCCTCCTGTTCAGGACCAATTAATAATCATTATTCAAAACATCCAATTTTACAGTTTGCCTTAAGCCAAGTCATAGTGTTTCCAGTAGTAACAGCCAAACACCCACTTCCAGATAGGGTAGTAGTGTATACAGATGGATCCAAATATGGCAGATGTGCATATGTAGTAAATGACCAAGTAACATCTAAACAGTATAATGAGACATCACCCGAGGTTATAGAGTGTTTGGTGGTTCTAGAGGTCCTTGAAACTTTTCCTGGACCGCCCAATATTGTATCTGATTCCTTTTATGTGGTTAATGCAGTTAATACGCTTGAAGTTGCTTGCTTAATTAGACCCTCTAGAAAGCTTGCTCACATTTTTCAGCAAATTCAGTCAGCCCTGTTACATAGAATTCATCTTGTGTGTATTACTCATGTTAGGGCTTATTCTGGCCTTCCTAGCCCTATGTCTCATGGAAATAACTTGGCAGACAAAGCCACTAGAATAGTGGCTGCTGCTCTGTCCTCACAGGCTTTCATAAACGATTCCACGTGATGGTTGAAACATTATGCTGTCATTTCACTTTAACCAGGAAGGAAGCAAATGACATTGTCACCCAATGTCAAAACTGTTAATTTCTGCCTATTCCTCATGTAGGGGTAAACCACCGAGGCATCAGGCCATTACAGGTCTGGCAAAGGGATGTCACTCGTATTTCCTCCTTTGGAAGAAATCAATATTTACATGTTTCCATTGACACCTGCTCTGGTGTTATGTTTGCTACAGCTTTAACAGGTGAGAAAGCCTCTCATGTTATATAGCACTGTTTAGAAGCATGGAGTGCTTGGGGCAAGCCCACAATCCTTAAAACTGATAATCTGCCAGGATATACCTCTGCTAAATTTCAGCAATTTTGTCACCAAATGGATATCACTCACCTGACTGGCCTTCCTTATAACCCTCAAGGACAAGGCATGGTGTAAGGTGCCCACCGTGCACTCAAGTCTTATTTTATAAAACAAAAGGGGGGAGTTGATGAGACTCTGCCCTCAGTGCCAAGAGTAGCTGTCTCCATGGCACTCTTTACAATTAATTTTTTGAATCTTGATGAGCAAGGTCGCTCTGCAGCCGATCGACATAGCTCAGACCCTGATAGACCAAAAGAAATGGTGAAATGGAAGAATGTGTTATCTGGTCTGTGGCAAGGCCCGGATCATACTTTGTTAAGATCCAGGGGAGCTGTTTGTCTTTTTCAACAGAGTGAAGACAAACCATTTTGGCTTCAGGAATGACTCACCCACAAAATAGTAATCAAGGATGGTGTGGAAGATGCTGACCTCCCGAGGACTGCTCCTGATCCTGACAATGCTGAACTTGTCTCAGGTTCCTAGTATGATGGGCAAACAGAGATGGGCCATTCTCTCGACTTTCCCTAAACCAATGCCAGTTCGCCATGATGCTATAGTTTTTCCAAAATTCTTTACTACTAATAAAACATTAGATTTACCATATCTACCCTACGATCCCACCCGAGCATCATTAGGAGAAAATCGCTCTTTATTAGAACAGGGTTCTTTATGTCATCAAATTAATGGACCAGGAAAATGTATAAACCTCACAGTCTGAGCCTTGGGGATGTTTAATGAGCACCAAGGAGGCTGGGTGAGCACGATCCAAGATACTTCCAAAGCAGATATAACCATTACATATCGGACCTTACGGCAGGAGGCAATTTGGGTCAATGGTCATTTCCACCACATAACTTTTCAGACAAAGAATGTCCTCCACAACCAAAAATAGCCCTACATTATAGATTGGAAGATGAAGGGTTGATCTTGCCTTGGTCTGATTGTCAATCCTCCATCACTCGTTAGGCAGACCAGAGTAAAACCTTTTCCTAATCTCCTAACATGTTGGTTGCCCAGAGAATGAATTTATTATGAAAAAGGGACTTTTCATACAGGACTTTACAATGCATCCCTTTCATAGTGGGTGCTTTGTGGAGTCAATGGCAGTTGTACAGATCTCAATCCTTTGATCTTTATCCAGGGAGGAGCAGTTGGAAAGGCTTCTTTTACTGGCATCTCCAGATTTGCTCAGTATTGGGGAATACATTGACTCCCTGGAGTCTTACGGATAAACTAATAAAGCGTAGAGATCACTGGGTTCAATAAAACTTTCGTAAACCATATGAATTACCCACCTATGCCAGTCTGTGTTTACCCCACTTTCTTGTTTATTCTTTCAAATGATTCATTTGAAGTCTGTTTCAATGATTCTTGTTGGATTTCTCAATGCTGGGATGTAACAAAGGACACCCATGCCATGGTGGCATGCATCCCTTGTTGGATCCTTGTTCCGGTGGAAACACCCTCCACTATATCCCTGTTTCGACAAAAAAAGAGATTTTGGCATTACTGCTGCCATAATCATAGCAATTTCAGCCAGTGCAGCTGCTGCTACAGCTGCAGGGTACACTATGGCTAGTATGGTTCAGTCAGGCACAAAATTAAATCAGCTTTCAGCAGATCTGACTGATGCCATCACTCTCCTAACTTCTGCTAGTACCGAGTTAAAGGGAGGGCTGATAAATTTGAATCAGTGCCTTGACCTGGCATAGGAACAGATAGGCATTCTGTACCAGATAGCCAGTTGGGTTGTGAACGAAAGTTGAATGCTCTGTGTATTACCAGGGTCCAATATGAAAATTTTACTCATTCAGCTAATCTGTCTAGACAGCTTTCCTTGTATCTTGCAGGAAATTTGTCTGAGGGATTCGATGAGAGTCTTGAGGCCCTGAGGGTGGCAGTTTTAAACATCAACTCAATGCGAGTGGACCTGTCATTGACAGAGGGCCTCTCCTCCTGGATTTCATCTGCATTTTCTTATTTTAAGGAATGTTTAGGGGTAGGCTTATTTGGTGATGCGACCTGCTGTGGACATGTGTTCATGCTCTGGTTTGCAAGCTTAGAACTCAACAAACAAATGACAAGGTTGTGATAGCTCAAGCACTTGCTGCCATTGAGCAAGGGGCCTCCCCTGAATTCTGGCTATCTATGCTCAAGAATTAGTTGACACTGGTGGCTGACCTCTTTTGTAGAGTTTGCCCTAGGTCATTTAGTAGTTATTGTCACATAGCATTGCAATATCCAGGGACGGGCAACTTCCCTCATGCACAGATCAACCTAAGACACGGGGCCCAGTTGTGATAGTGTTACCCTATGACGGGAAAGGCTGTGACATTAGAGGAACGACCTAAGACAGGAGCCACAGCGGATGGGCATAATTACACAGACCTAGTCCAGCCTCATTTTAATAAAATAAAAAGGGGAAAACATGGAGAACTGTGCTGCTAGCAATCGCCATTATAAGATGGTGCTGGTCTCCGCTGTGCCTAATTAGTAAACAAGCCTTGTGAGCAAGTGCAAGTGTGAACTCATGCCTAGTCACTGCCCATCTCGGGGCCTAATAATGGGGTGATAAGAAAGCAACGAATCAGGAGGTGACAGGCCACATCAGGTGATGAAATGCCATGGCTGAGGGCTATATATGCAACACCATTTTACGGGGTCGGAGTCTTACCTCCTGAAGAAGCAATAAAGCTTTTTGCTGCAAAAGAATACGGTTGTCTGAGTTTGTTCTTGTTGGCGAGAACAATAGCTCGAACATTCTTTCTTTCTTTCTTTCTTTCTTTCTTTCTTTCTTTCTTTCTTTCTTTCTTTCTGTCTGTCTGTCTGTCTGTCTGTCTGTCTGTCTTTCATTCTTTCTTTCTTTCCTTCCTTCCTTCCTTCCTTCCTTCCTTCCTTCCTTCCTTCCTTCCTTCCTTCCTTCCTTTCTTCTGTCTTTCTTTCTGTCTTTCTTTCTTTCTTGGATTTTTTTTTTTATTTTTTTTTTGATTTTTTGGACATTGGGTTTCTCTTTGTAACCCTGCCAATACTGGACATGCCTCTGTAGAGCATGCTGGCCTTGAACTAAGAAATCCAATACTTCTTCCTCTCAAATGCTGGGATTTAAGGCATGGACCACCACTGCCTGGGAAACCTGAAACACTTAAACTCTCGAATTAACACTTAAAATTATATTTTAAAAAATGAAAAGAAAAGAAAAGATAACTCAAAAATACAAACAAACAAACAAAAAAAACTTGAAGAAAAAAGATAAAACCTTAAAAAAAATACTTAATAAAACACCCCAAATCCAAAAACACCCTAAAATCATTAAAAAAAAGAAGAAACACTAAAAATGCACTAAAATTCTCGAAACAAAAAAAAAAAAAGTCTAAAACACTTTAATAAATGCCTACAAAAGCCTTAACAAAAACAATAAAACTATAAATAATTACTACTACTACTACTACTACTACTACTACTACTACTACTACTATTAATAATAATAATAATAGAACACAAATTGAACTTAAAACTCTTTTTTTTTCTTTGTTTGTTTTATTTTGTTTTGTTTTAAGAAACTGGGTTTCTCTGTTTAACTCTGGCTGTCCTAAAGCGCCATCTGTAGACTATGCTAGCCTCAAAATCAAAAATCCACCTAACTGTGCCTCCCAAGTGCTGGGATTTAATGCATGGGACACCACTACCTGGTAACCCTAAAGTTCTTAACTCTAAAAATAAATCCTTAATATTAAAATGATAATAATAATAGCCAAAAACTCTAAAAATAAATAAATAAGTAAATAAATAAATAAATAAACAACTAAACAAATAAATATATAAATACAAATAAAAGATAAATCTTAAAAAATTTTTGAAAAAAAAATCCCCAAAATTCTAAAACATTATAAAATTCTAAAACAAAACAAAACGAAACAAAAAAACAAAAACAAAAACAAACCACTAAAAATACACTAACATACTGAAAACTAAAATTAAACTCTAAAACACTCTTTTAAAAGTCCCTACAAAACCATTTACAAAAACACTAAAAGTCTACAAAAAATTTTACAACAACCCAAAAATAATCTTAAAACTTTTTTGTTTGTTTCCATTTATGTGTTTTGTTTGTTGGTTTATATTTTCGAGTTTTTAGAGACTGGGTTTCTCTGGCTGATCAAGAACTCCCTCTGTAGACCATGCTGGTCTTGAACTCAAAAATCCACCTAACTGTTTCTACAAGGTGCTGGGATTTAAGGCATGGGCCACACTGCCTGGAAACCGTGAAACTCTTAAACCCCAAAAGTAAAACTTTAAAATTAAAAAAGAAGTACCCAAGATTACACACACAGACAAACATACAAAAAAAAAAAAAGAAAAGAAAAGAAATCCCATAAAGAATATCAAACACAAACAAACAAAAACTCTAAAATCCTTTTTAAAAAACAGTAAACATACACTAAAACCCTGAAAACCAAAAAAACTCTAAAACAATCATCAAAAGTCCTAAATACCCTTTTAAAAAACCTTAAACTCTAAAAAATAAAAAATAATAAAAAAAAGTACACAGAAAGCCTGAAATGTCCATAAAGTCTTTATCTTTTCTTTCTTTCTTTTTCTTTCTTTCTTTCTTTCTTTCTTTCTTTCTTTCTTTCTTTCTTTCTTTCTTTCTTTCTCTCTCTCTCTCTCTCTCTCTCTCTCTCTCTCTCTCTCTCTCTTCTTTCTCTCTCTCTCTCTCTCTCTCTCTCTCTCTCTGTCTTTCTTTCTTTCTTTGAGTTTTTGTTTTGTTTTCTTTTGTTTTGTTTTTTGTGACTGAATTTCACTCTTATAAAAACCCTACAAAACCCTTTAAAAAGCTAATATATATATATATATACCCCAAAATGTTCCTTAAACTATTTTTTTTTTGGTTTGATTTATTTTGTTTTTGGAGACTTGGTTTCTCTGTTTAGCCCTGGCTATCCTGGAACTCACTCTGGAAACCAGGCTAGCCTTGTACTTAAAAGCCCACCTGCCTTTGCCTCCCTAGGACTGGAAATAAAGGCATGGACCACCACTGCCTGGCAAAACTAAAATACTATACCCCAAATGTAAGATCGTAAGATTATTTTCAGAAACAAACACACACACAACACACACACACACACACACAAACCTAATAAAAGGTAAAACACTAAAAGAAAACCCCAAAGCCTAAAAAACAAACATACAAACAAACAAACAATCCTAAAACCGAAGAGACGCACAATTCCCTTAAAAAATAAAAGAAAGAAGGAAAGAAAGAAAACAGAAAAAAAAAAAACCACTAAAACCAATAAAACTCTACAATAGTCTTCTAAACACACTACAATAATAATAATAATAATAATAATATTATTATATTATATTATTATTATATATTATTATTATTATTATTAATATTTAATAGCCGGGTGTGGTGGCGCACGCCTTTAATCCCAGCACTTGGGAGGCAGAGGCAGGCGGATTTCTGAGTTCGAGGCCAGCCTGGTCTACAAAGTGAGTTCCAGGACAGCCAGAGCTATACAGAGAAACCCTGTCTTGAAAAACAAAAAACAAAAAACAAAAAAAAAAAAAAAAAAAGACTAATTCTTAAAAAGACCGTAAAATTCTACAAAAATACACAACGAGCCAAAAATTTCACTAAAACTGTTTCATTTCTTTCTTTTCTTTTTCTTTTTTCTTTTCTTTTGTTTTGTTTTTTATTTTTGTTTGTTTGTTTGTTTGCTAACTTTTTGGTGACTGGGTTTCTCTGAGTATTTCTAGCTGCCCTGGAATTCACTCTGTGGACCATATTGTCCTCGAATTCAAAAATCCACATACCTCTGCCTCCCAAGTGCTGGGATTTAAGGCATGGCCACCACAGCCTGTCGACCCTGAAACTCTTAAACTCCCCAATTAACACTTAAAAGTAAAAAAAAAAAAAAGAAAGAAAAGAAAAC
>NW_028227277.1:14368665-14381165 GCF_978045245.1 Mus caroli
AAAAAATATACACAAGAACCACAAAAAGACCCTAAAAAAAATTTTTTTTTTTTTAGTTTTTCAGTTTTTGAGTTTTGGGAGACTCTGTTTAGCTATGTACCTATGGCTGTCCGGCAGCTCCCTCTGTATACTATGCTGGCCTCAAACTCAATAGTCCACCTACATCTGCCTCCTGATTGCTGGGATTTAAAGCATGTGCCACCATTGTCTGGCAACCATATAATAATCTGCAAATATAAAACCCTAATTAAAAAAAAAATCGAGGACAACAACAACAACAAAATACCCCTAAGAAATAGAGTAAAATGCTAAACAATAAATAAATAAAATAAAGCCTAAATTAAACCCCCAAACCCTAAAGTAAATCCTTAAAAAATGAGGAAAAACACTAAAAATATTCTAAAAGCCTGACAACCAAAAAAACTCTAAAACACTCTTCTAAAAATTCTTCAAACCCTAAATAAAAACCCTAAATTTTAAAAATTCTAAATTAAGTTGCTGGCAACACTAAAACTCTTAAACTCACAATATACAACCCTCGAATTAAAAAGAAAAACTCAAGAACACACACACAAATACTAAATAAAACAGTAAAGTGCTAAAAAATAAGTCCCTTAAACCTCGTAAGAACCAGAAATCACTAAAACAACCTAAAGTCCTTTAAAAATTATAGAAAAAGCTCTAAACATACACTATAACACTTAAAACCAAACAAAATTCTAAAATACTCTTCTTAAAACCCTAAAACACCTAAAATAAAAACTAATATTAAAAAAAAGAACCACACAATAAGCCAAAAATATCCATAAAGTACTTTTCTTTTAGTCTTTTCTTTCAGTCTTTCCTTTCAGTCTTTCCTTTCTTTGTTTTCTTTCTTTCTTTCTTTCTTTCTTTCTTTCTTTCTTTCTTTCTTTCTTTCTTTCTTTCTTTCTTTCTTTCTTTCTTTCTTTCTTCTTTCTTTCTTCTTTCTTTCTTTCTTTCTTTCTTTCTTTTTTATTTCTTTCTTCTTTATTACTTTTTTTTTTGTGTGTGTGTGTCTTTCATGACTGGGTTTCTCTGTGTATCCCTACCTGTCCTGGAGCTGCTTCTGTAGAAGAGGCTAGCCTCAAACTTGGAAATCCACCAGCCTCTGCCTCCCAAATATTGGGATTTAAGGCATGGGCCACCACTGCCTGGCAACTCTAAAACTTTTAAACCCCAAAATTAAAACCCTAAAATTAAAAAAAAGAAGAAGAACAAGAACCACCACCACCACCACCACAACAACAACAACAACACAACAACAAAAAAACCTAAGAAGAACAGAAATGTGCTAAAATAATAAATAAATAAATAAATAAATAAAAAATAAAGCCTAAATAAAACCCCAAAACCCTAAAACACACTAAAATGGTTTTTAAAGCCAAAAAAAAAAAAAAAAAAAAATTGGCTGACAACTCTAAAGCTCTTAAACTCAAAATATACAAACCTAAAATGAAAAAAATAAAACAAAACTCAAGAACACACTCAAACCCTAAATAAAACACTAAAATGCTTTTAAAAAATCACTTAAACCTATTAAGAACCAAAAATCACTAAAAGGCCCTAACATCCTTTCAAAAATATAGAATAAACTCTAAACATATACTAAAACTCTGAATACCAAAGTACCTCAAAAGCATTCTTCTATAACCCTACAAAACCATTTTAAAAAACCTTAAATTCTAAAAAAACATGAACACAAAAATAAATATACAACTTTTTGTTTGTTTGTTTGTTTTTGTTTTTTGAGACAGTATTTCAGTGTGGCTGTCCCGGAACACACTTTGTAAACCAGGCTGACCTCAAACTCAGAAATCCAATACCTCAGCCTCTCTCTCTCAAGTATGGGATTAAAGGCATGCACCACCATTGTCTGACAAGAGTAAAACTCATAAACTGCAAAATAAAACTCTAAAATTTTCAAAAAGTCTTTTCAAAAACAAAAATAAAAAACAAAAACAAAAACAAAAACAAAACAAACAAAAAAAAACCTAAAAAAAGTTTTTAAAACCCTAAAAAGGAACCCATAAAGCCTAAAAAAACCAACCCAAAACACCTTAAAATCCATTAAAAGAAAATTAAAAACAAAAACAAAAAACAGAAAGAAAAACCACTAATATACACTAAAACCGTGAAAAACAAAACAAAACAAAACTCTAAACACTCAACAAAATTACACTGAAACTCTTTTCTTTCTTCCTTTCTTCTTCTTCTTTTTTTTTTTTTTTTTCGTTTTTTCGTTTATGAGACTGGGTTTCTCTGTGTATCCCTGGCTTTCCTGAAAGTCACTCTGCCACCATTTCTGGCAACCATAAAACAATGAAACACCAATATTAAAACCCTAAAATTAAAAAAAAAAATATTCAAGCAAAACAACAAAAACTCTTCTAAAAACACTAAATTCCTTAAAAAAAACAAAACAAACAAACAAAAAAAAGAAAACAAAAAAATAAAAATAAAAAAACTAAAATTCTAAAAACATAGATCAAAAGCCAAAAAATGTCCCTAAAATTCTTTTCATTCTTTCTTCCTTAAATTCTAAAAAAACATGAACACAAAAATAACCATAGAATTTTTTTTTTTTTTTTTGAGACTGGGTTTCTCTGTGTATGCTTGGCTACACCTAAACCATGAACTCCCCTCAATAAAATCCCTAAATATTTGTAAAAAAAAATAAAATAAAATAAAAAAATCTTAAAACCCTAATTAAGAACATGAAACCCTAAAAAGAACCATAAGCCCCTAAAAAAACCCTCAAAATTCTTTAAAAATACTCAAAAATCCTAACAAAAAGATAAAAAAAAAAAACCATAAAACCTTAAAAATGGTCCTGAAACCATTAAAAAAAATCCCTCAAGACTTAAAAAAAAAAATTAAGAACTGTCCTTTAAAAAAACCTGAAAAGACCCTAAATCCTAAAAGAGAAAACCTTGATGTTTTAAAAAATCAACAAAAACCCTTAAAAAAAAAAAAAAACTATAAAATTATTAAAAAAAAAGAACCTAAAAGGACCTAAAACCCTATCAAAATATCCCAAAATTCTAAAACAACAACAAAAAACACTACAAAGACCGAGAAACCCAAAAACGCTAAAAAAAAAAAAAAAAAAAAAAAAAAAAAAAAAAAAAAAAAAAAAAATCAACAAAAAACAACAACAACAAAATAAATCCTTTAAAAAATAATAATAATAAAACCTAAAAAATTCCTAAAATCCTTTAAAAACCCTAAAGAACCCTAAAATTCCTTAAAATCTAAAAGAAATCAAGAAACTTCAAAAAAAAAAACCATAAAATTGAACCTCAAAAACACCTAAGACCCTAAAACACAATAAGACCCCAATTTTTATTTTTTTTTGTTTTTTGTTTTTTGTTTTTTGTTTTTTTTTTTTTGGTGGCAAATAGTTCTTAATACTTTTTTTTTAAATTAGGTATTTTCTTCATTAAAATTTCAAATGCTATACCAAATATCTCACATACCCTCCCCCCCCCCCCAGTCCCCTACCCACCCACTCCCACCTCTTGGCCCTGGCATTCCCCTGTACTGAGGCATGTAAAGTTTACAAGACCAATGGGTCTCTCTTTCCTCTGATGGCCAAAATTTTTTAAAACCATAAAAAACCTAAAAACCCTAAATAAAAACCCTAAGGACTTCAAAAATCACCCTCAAAACCCTAAAATATCTAAAATAATTAAAACACCCTAAAATTAACTTAAAACCTAAATAAATAAATAAATAAATAATAAATAAATAAATAAAAAAGAAAGAAAACCCAGAAAAACCTTAGGTTCTTTAAACAAACACCAAAAGATCCCTAAAATGCTAAAAACAAAAACAAAAAGAATAGAAATAAAATAAAGCAAAACAAAACAAAACAAAACAAAACAAAAAAAAACCCTAAAATACTTTTTTTTGTTTTTGTTTTTTTTTTTTTTGGAGACTGTTTCTTTGTGTAGCTCTAGCTTTCCTGGAACTCACTCTCAAGTCCAGGCTGGCCTCAAATTCAGAAATCTGTCTGCTTCTGCGTCCCAAGTTCTGGGATTAAATGTACGGGCCATCACTGCCCGGCAACCCTAAAATAATTAATAAACACTTTTTAAAATAAAAAAACTACAATTCAAAAAAAAAAAAAAAAAGCAAGAACTCGAATAAGACCCCCAAAATTCTAAACCCCTAAAATTGCCCTAAAATTCAACAAAACCTCAAGAACCCTAAAAAGACCCCCAAAATTATAAAACCATATAAAAGACCCTATGGCATTAAAAAATTGGCCAAAACACTGAGAAAAATCCTAAAATCATCTTTTAAAGGAAAGAATCCTTAAGAAAATAAAATAAAAGCATAAAATGAAATAAAAATAAAATCCTTAATAAAAAATATTTAAAAACGTAAAAAACCCTCAAAAATTCTAATTTTTTTAATAACCCTTAAACAACTTAAAATAATAATAATAAAAAATCTCTAGAACCCTAAAAAGACACAAAAAATCCTTAACCTTAAAAAAAACCATATAATGTTAAAAATGATCCTTCTAGAAACCTAAAAAGCTGTAAAACTAAAGCTCAAAAATCTAAAAAAAAAACCTAAAAAAAAAATTCTTAGAAAAACCATAAACGAACCCTAAATTACTAAAACACCCTAAAATCCTTTTTAAAAAACTAAAAAAAAATGCCCTAAAACACTAAAAAAAATCAACTCTGAAAATATCAAGAACTCTAAAAAGATTGTGCCAGAATTCCTAAAACTATAAAAATCCTAAATTAAAAAAAAAAGAAACCTTAAAAATATATCAAAACCCTGAAACTCTAGAAAAACCCTAAATTCCTATAAAAAAAAAAAATTCCTACAAAACCTTAAACTTCTAAATGAAATCTTGAAACCCTAAAAAGAATCCTAAATCCCTAAAAATAAAACCCTTAAAAGTATTGTTATGAAAAAAACCTCAAAGACCCTTAAAACCCTAAAACTCTAAAACGAAAATTGAACCTGAAACCATTAAAAAGAACCAAACAAACAAACAAACAAACAAAAACCTAAAAACTTAAAAAAAAAATTAAAAAATCCTTTGAAAAAAAACCTAAAAAGACCCTAAAAACATTAAAAGCATACAAAGAAAACCTTGAAGCTTTAAGAAATTAAAATAAAAATGTATAATATTCTAAAAAAATAAAAATAGGACCTAAAATAACATAAAATACTTAAAAAAAAGAAAAATGTTGCAAGAATTATAAAACAAAACAAAACAAAAAATAAAACAGCCCCCCTCCACAAAACAACAACAACAACAATCAAAATTCTGGAACCCTAAAAAGACTCAGAAAACACTAAACTACCCCCCAAAAAGCAAGACCTAAAGCATTAAAAAAATAATAAAATAAAACCTAAAAAAATATTCCTAAAGTCCTTCAAAAAGATCTTGTTAAAAGAATCTTTAGAATCCTTGTTTAAAGATTCTAAGTTTTTTTTAGAGTTTTCTTTTTTTAAGGTTTTTGGTTTCTTTTAGAGTGTGTGTTTGTGTGTGTGAGACCCTAAAACCCTAAAAGACCTCAAAGTCTAGAAGAAATCAAGAAACTAAAGAAACGTTTAAAAACCCTAAAAATAAACCTCAAAAACCGCTGACTCTAAAATTCACACACACACACACACACACACACACACACACACACACACACACACATACACACACACACACACAAACACACACAAACAAAATTTTTTTAATATCATAAAAAACTCATAACCTTACATAAAATCCCTAAGGCCCTCAACCCCTGCCAAACCCTAAGAATTCTAAAAAACTAAAAAAAAAAAAAAAAAAAAAAACTAAAAAAAAACCTCTAAAAGAAACCAAAAACCTTAAAAAAGAAAACTCTAAAAAACCTTAGAATCTTTAAACAAACACTAAAAGAGCCCTAAAAAGCTAAGAAAAACCAAAAACCCTAAAATACTTAATAAACACATTTTATAAAAACCCTTAAATTCAAAAAAAGCAAGAACACCAAAATGACACTAAAAAATTGTAAAACCATAAAAATGCCCTAAAATTCTACAAAACCTCAATAACCCTAACAAAACCCTAAAAACCCTAAAGCCATAAAAACAAAACAAACAAATAAACAAACAAACAAACAATAAAAAAAAAAGATTGCCCTAAACTCTAGAAAACCCTAAAATTGAAAGAACCTAGTGGTGAAACCCCCACTCAACTCCCGATTCCGCATGCACCCAAAATTCAGGAACAGAACACAACACCTTGATGTAACAATACGAGGTAATTTAATGGCAGAGCTCTGGGTTGAAACGTACCTCACACAGGAGACAGTGGATGCGACCACGAGGCTTGGAAGCTAGGGGTTTTTATATAAAAGGAGTGGGGCTGGGGGAGGAATTGGCGCGGTTTCACATGATTGGTCCATTTAAACATCAGCAGCCTGGTAACATTTAACTTAGGTCAGAGGGGTGGGAGATAGGGAGGCGAAGGGCCTGCTCGGGCAGGTCCTGGTCTCTTCTGCTATATTCTCAGCCCCATGTTTCAAAGCTCACAAACAACTCTTTGGGTTCTTTGACATATATTACATGAATCACAGGTCTCAAGTTTTATTTCCGTTCAAAATCATTTTTTAATGAAAGAACCTTTTTTTAAAAACCCTAAATTATTAAAAAAACTTTAAAAAACTAAAAAAGAAGGAAAAAAAACCTAAAATTCTAAACAAACCTCAAGAACTCTAAATTATTTTTAAAAACCCTAAACCCTAAAACAACCTAAAATAAATAAAATAATCTCTAGAACCCTAAAAAGACACTAAAAACTCCAAAAACCTGGAAAAAAAAAAAGCTTCTAGGACCATAAAAAATAAATAAGTAAATAAAAACAGAAAACCCTAATGTCCCTAAAATCCCAAAAAACCTAAAAAAAATAATATTCTTAAAAAAAAACACATAAACAAACCCTAAAACACTAAGACACCCTAAATCCTTTCAAAAACAAAAACAAAAAACACTAAAACACTAAAAAAAAAAAAACCCTATAATTCTGAAAAAGTAAAGAACACTAAAAAGACACCAAAAAATCCCTAAAACTATAAAAAACCTAAAATCCTTACAAAAAAAAAAAAAAGCTAAAAAAATACAACAAAACACTAAAATCCCCAGAAAACCTAAAACACTCTGAGAAAATACTTACAAAACTTTAAAACCCTAAATAAAAACCTGAAACCATAAAAAGACTACTAAACCTCTTACAAACGCTAAAATTCAAAAAAAAACAAAAAACAAAAAAAACAAAAAACAAACAAACAAAAAAAATAAATGTCCTAACATTCTGAAAAGAAAAAACAAAAAAACAAAAAACTCAAGAACTCTAATTAAAAAAAAAAAAAAACACAAAAAACGTAAAACCCTTAAAAAACTTAAACATAATAAAAATAATCTCTAGAACACTAAAAAAGGCACTAAAAAAGGCCTATGACTGAAAAAACAAAACAAAACAAAAACAAAAACAAAAAACCCTATATTGCAAAAGAAAAAAAAAGAAAAAGAAAAAAAACTTCTAGAACACTAAAAAACCCATAAACATTATAAAAAAAAAAAAACCCAAAACAAAAAAACAAAAAAACTAATGCCCCCAAAATACAAAAAACCATAAAATTCTTAAAAAAAACCCATAAATGACCCCTAAAACACTAACACACACTAAAATCTTTTAAAAGAAACAACAGACATCTAAAACACTAAAAAAACCCTATAATTCTGAAAAACACATGAACACTAAGAAGAATCCCCAAAATCCCTAAAGCCACAAATACCCTAACATCCTTAAAAAAAAAAAAAAACAACTAAAAACTACACCAAAACCCTGCAACCCCCCAAATCTTAAAACCCTCTAAACATACCTACAAAATTTTAAAACCCTAAGTAAAAACCTGATAATCCCAAAAGAATACTAAACCTATAGAAAAAAACCCATAAAATTCTAAAAAAAAACTTGAAAAACCCTAAAAAGACAATAAATACCCGAAAACCAAAATTAGACAACCTGAAACTGTTAAAAAAAACAAAACAAAAAAACAAAACAAAACAAAACAAAACCTTAGACTTACAAAAAAAATCCTTAAAAAAAAAAACCATGAAAAGAACCTAAAAAGTAAACAAACAAACAAACAAATAAACAACAACAACAAAAAAAAAATTTGAGGCTTTAAAAAAATCAACAAAAATCCTACAAAAAACTCTAAAACTCTAAAAAGAGCCAGAAAGGCCTAAAACCATAAAAAAAAAAAAAAGAAAAACAAAACAAAACAATACAAAACAAAACCAAAATCTAAGATTTGAAAAAAAAATCGCAAAAAAAAAACTGAAAAAAAACTGAAAATCTTTTAAAAACATTAAAAGAACCCTAAAACCTTAAAAAAAACCCAAAACCCTAAAAACCTTAAACAATCCCTAAAACAGGTGCAAAAAGATAAAAAAATTTTAAAATAGTTAACATGTATTTTTAAAAACCTAAAATTCTAAAAATACAAAGAAAACACAAGAACTCTAAAAAGACCCTAAAAATTCTAAAACCCTAAAAAAATCCGAAATTCTACAACTCTCGAACCCTAAAAATACCCTAAAATCCATAAACCCCCTTTCAAAAAAACAAACAAAAAATCCACGAAAGACCCCTTCAAACCTATGGACTTAAAAGAATCGCCAAAAACCATGAAAAACCCTAAACTCATTTAAAAACCCTAACAGAACCCTATAAATACTTTTAAGAATCCCTAAAAGACTTAATAAAAACTAAAAGAAACCCTAAAATTCCAAAATAAAAACACCAAAATTCTAAAAAAAAATCCCTCAAGAACAGAAAAAAGATTCAAAAAACACCAAAACCTTAAAAATGGACCTCAAATCCTAAAATCCTTTAAAAAAAAAAAAACCCAAAAATACATCAAACCCCTGAAAAATAAAAAAATAAACAAACATTAAACCCCGTAAAAATTCCTACTGCAAGATCATACCCACCCTGAGAAACAATAAAACCAAGAAGAAAAACCTACTTCACTGCCACTTCCGGTCACGTTACAGTCACTTCCGGTCATTCTGAAGCCATTTCCTGTAAAGACAGGGTCACTTCCATTCACTTCTGGTCATGATGTGGCCGCTTCATTTGACAACATGCTCACATTTAACAACAGGGTCACTTTCGGTTAGGCTATGGCTACTTCCTGACACCATGCAGCCAGTTCCTGTCCTGGTATTCTCATATCTGGTGACGGAATGGTCACATACCATCGTGGTGGAGTCACTTCCTGAATCTATATTATGTGTATGGAATATAACATATTTTATATATGTAAATTTTTGACTTTTTATATTTATCAGCTTTTATACAAAACTTTAAATTTACACCTATATCCACATATGTTCATTTATATATTGAAATTTATGTATATATAATATATTTATCAATACTAATATACATATTGCATTTATGTTAATATCTATACTATGTTATAGATATAACATAAATAATATAAACAGTATGGGTATATATTTATGTATATATCATATATAATTTTCATGTGTATATATAAAATGTATATGCCAGATACATAACAATATATAATTATATATGATATATTAAAATACTTATATATGTAGCATATGATTAATTTAAATGCATTATATATTTATAAGTATTTTATATAAATATATGTGAAGTATACAGATATTTCATTTACTAAATATATATATATATATTTATGATTAATATAATTGAAATATATAAAATATGTATAAATTTATACATATATACATACTTTATATATGAGCTTAGTACCTGTCATTTCAGTGTCTTGTGCATATGAATGATGTCATGTATACATTATATATTATGTGATGTATACATTATATATGGTATAATATAAACACTATTTATATATAGGTATATCTGTATATTTAAGTATGTATTTATTAATAATAATATTAATCATCATCATCATTATTATTATTTATAGTTTTAGTGTTTTTGTTAAGGCTTTTGTAGGGATTTAAAAACTGTTTTAGACATTTTCTTTTGGTTTCGAATATTTTAATGCATTTTTAGTGTTTGTTCTTTTTTTTAATGATTTTAGGTTTTTTTTTTCATTTGGGGTGTTTTATTAAGTATTTTTTTAAGGTTATATTTTTTTTTCATTGTTTTCTTGTTTATTTGTGTTTTTGAGTTTTCTTTTATTTTCTGTTTTTTTCTTTCCTTTTCTTTTCTTTTCTTTATTTTTTTTTTTTTAATTTTAAGTGTTAATTCGGGAGTTTAAGAGTTTCAGGTTTGCCAGGCAGTGGTGGTTCATGCTTTAAATCCCAGCACTTGAGAGGAAGAAGTATTGGATTTCTTAGTTCATGGCCAGCATGGTTTACAGAGGCATGTCCAGTTTTGGCAGGGATACAAAGAAAAATCCATTGTCTAAAAACTCAAAAAAAAAAAAAAAAGAAAGAAAGAAAGAAAGAAAGAAAGAAAGAAAGAAAGAAAGAAAGAAAGAAATTCGCAAATATTGAAGAACACACTCTGACAACATGATTCTTCTGCTGCAAAAAGCTTTATTACTTCTTCAGGAGGTAAGACCCCAATTCCGTTGCTTATATAGCCCTCAGCCATGGCCTTTCAACACCTGATGTGGCCTGTCACCTCCTGATTCGTTGCTTTCCCATAAACCCATTATTACGCCCCGAGATAGGCAGTGACTAGGCATGAGTTCACTCTTGCACTTGCCCACAAGGCTTGTTTACTAATTAGGCAGAGGCTAGCACCATCTTATAATGGAGATTGCTAGCCGCACAGCTCTCCACATCTCCCCCTCATTTTATTTTATTAAAATGAGGCTGGAATAGGTCTTTTTAATTTTGCCCATCCTCTGTGGCTCCTGTCTTAGGTCATTCCTCTAATGTCACAGCCTTACCCGTCATAGGGTAACCTTATTGCAACTGGGCCCCATGTCTTAGGATGATCTGTGCATGAGGAAAGTTGCCCGTCCCTGGATACCGCAGTGCTATGTGACACTAACTACTAAATGACCTAGGGCAAACTCTACAAAAGAGGTCAGCCACCAGTGTCAACTAATTCTTGAGCATAGATAGCCAGATTTCAGAGAAGGCCCCTTGCTCAATGGCAGCAAGTGCTTGAGCTATCACAACCTTGTCATTTGTTTGTTGGGTTCTAAGCTTGCAAACCAACCAGAGCATGAACACATGTCCACAGCAGGTGGCAACACCAAATAAGCCTACCCCTAAACATTCCTTAAAAAAAGAAAATGCAGATGAAATCTCGGAGGAGAGGCCCTCTGTCAATGACAGGTCCACTCACATTGAGTTGATCTTTAAAACCCTCAGGGCCTCAAGACTCTCATCAAATCCCTCAGGACAATTTCCTGCAAGATACAAGGAAAGCTGTCAAGACAGATTAGCTGCATGAGAAAATTTTCATATTGGACAATGGTAATACACAGAGCATCCAACTTTCGTTCACAACCCAACTGGACCATCTGGTATAGGACACCTATCTGTTCCTATGCCTGGTCAAGGCACTGATTCAAATTTATCAGCCCTCCGTTTAACTTAGTACTAGCAGAAGTTAGGACAGTGATGGCATCAGTCAGATCTGCTGAAAGCTGATTTAATTTTGTGCCTGACTGAACCATACCAGCCATTATGTACCCTGCAGCTGTAGCAGCAGCTGCACTGGCTGAAATTGCTATAATTATGGCAGTAGTAATGTCAAAATCTCTTTTTTTGTCGAAACAGGGATATGGTGGAGGGTGTTTCCTCTGGAACAGGGATCCAACAAGGTATGCATGCCACCATGGCACGGGTGTCCTTTGTTACATCCCAACATTGAGAAATCCTACAAGAATCATTGAAACAGACTTCAAATGAATCATTTGAAAGAATAAACAAGAAAGTGGGGTAAACACAGACTGGCATAGGTGGGTAATTAATCTGGTTTGCAAAGTTTTATTGAACCCAGTGATCTCTACGCTGGTATTAGTTTATCCATAAGAGTCCAGGGAGTCAATGTATTCTCCAATACTGAGCAAATCTGGAGATGCCAGTAAAAGAAGCCTTTCCAACTGCTCCTCCCTGGATAAAGATCAAAGGATTGAGATCTGTACAACTGCCATTGACTCCACAAAGCACCCACTATGAAAGGGATGCATTCTAAAGTACTGTATGAAAAGTCCCTTTTTCATAATAAATTCCTTCTCTGGGTCAGCCATCATGTTGGGAGATTAGGAAAAGGTTTTACTCTGATCTGCCCTACGAGTGATGGAGGATTGACAATCAGACCAAGGCAAGATCAGCCCTTCATCTTCCAATCTATAATGTAGGGCTATTTTTGGTTGTGGAGGACATTCTTTGTCTGAAAAGTTAAGTGGTGGAAATGTACCATTGACCCAAATTGCCTCCTGCCTTAAGGTCCGATATGTAATGGTTATATCTGCTTT
>NW_028227277.1:14386165-14412314 GCF_978045245.1 Mus caroli
TATTTTTTTGAATTTAACGTTTTTTTAAAGGGTATTTAGGCCTTTTTGATAATTGTTTTAGAGTTTTTTTGGATTTCAGGGTTTTAGTGTATGTTTATGGTTTTAGTTTTGGAGTGTTTTAGATTTTTATTTTTGGTTTTCAGTACTTTACTGTATTTTTAGTGTGTTTTTTTTGTTTTTTTTTTTTTTAGAATTTTATGATGTTTTAGGATTATGGGGATTTTTATCAAAATTTTTTAAGGTTTATCTTTTATTTGGATTTATTTATTTATTTATTTATTTATTTATCGAGTATTTCACTATTATTATTTTTTGAAATGTTTAGGTTTTATTTTTATAGTTATAGTTATAGGATTGCCAGGCATTGGTTTCCCATGCATTAAATCCCAGCACTTGGGAGGCAGAGTTAGGAGGATTTTTGATTTCGAGGCCAGCATGGTCTACAGATGGCAGTCCAGGACATCCAGAGACACACAGAGAAACCCAATCTCCAAAAACAAAGCAAAACAAAACAAAACAAAACAAAACAAACAAACAAAAAACAAAAAAAAAACAAAATAAAACAAAAAGACTTATAAGTTCATACTGTGTCCTTGTTTTATTATTATTATTATTATTATTATTATTATTATTATTATTATTATTTATAATTTTAGTGTTTTTTGTTACGGCTTTTGTAGGGTTTTTATAAGACGGTTTTGTTTTGTTTTGTTTTGTTTTTTTGTTTTGGTTTTCAGTATTTTAGTGCACTTTTAGTGTTTGTTCTTTTTTTTTAATGATATTAGGGTATTTTTGGATTTGGGGTGTTTTATTAAGTGCTTTTTAAGTTTTTATCTTTATTTTTCAGGGTTTTTTCTGTTAGTTTTTGAGTTTTCTTATCTTTTCTTTTCTTTTTAAATTTTTAAGTTTTATTTGGTCAGTATAAGAGTTTCAGGGTTGCAGGGCATGGTGGCACATGCTTTTAATCCCACCACTAGGGAGGCACAAGCAGGAGGATTTCTGAGTTCGATGCCACTCTGGTCTACAAAGTGAGTTCCAGGACAGCCAATGCTACACAGAGAAACCCTGTCTCGAAACAAAACAAAACAAACAAAAAAAAACATCCAAACAAACAACCAAAAAAAGAGTTTCAGGAATGCCAGGCTGTGGTGGCCCATGCCTTATATCCCAGAATTTGAGAGGAATAAGTGTTGGATTTCTTAGTTCGAGGCCAGCATGCTCTAGAGAGGCATGCCCAGTATTGGCAGGGATACAAAGAGAAACCCATTGTTCAAAAAAGTCAAAAGGAAAGAAAGAAAGAAAGAAAGAAAGAAAGAAAGAAAGAAAGAAAGAAAGAAAGAAAGAAACAAAGAAAGAAACAAAGAAAGAAACAAAGAAAGAAACAAAGAAAGAAAGAAAGGAAAGAAGGAAAGAAGGAAGGAAGGAAGGAAGGAAGGATGAAGAAAAGGAAGGAAGGAGGAAACAAATTACTTTATGCATATATTGGGCTTCCTTATATTTTTTCTTTTTTTTTTTCTTTTCTTTTCTTTTTTTTTTTTTTTTTTCGTTTAAAGGGTTTTGTGTATGGTTAGTTTTTTAAAAAACATTTTAGGGAGACTTTTTTTTTTTGCTTTAGATTTATATTTTATGGTTTTAATATTTGTGTGTGTATGTATCTATGTTTGTGTCTGTGTGTGTTTCTGTGCGTGTGTCTGTGTGTGTCTGTGTGTGTGTGTGTCTGTGTGTTCCTGAATAGTTTTCAAAAAATTTAAAGGTCTTATTTTGTGGATTGAGAATTTCAGGGTCGCCTACTGTCTGGAGTGATCCATGCCTTTTATCTCAACTTTTTAGTGAAAGAGTCTTGGATTTCTGAGTTCATGGTCGGGCTTAAAGAAAGAAAGAAAGATGGAAAGAAAGTTGGAAAGAAAGAAAGAATGAAATACTGTATGTAGGAAATTTACTGTATGAAAGTGTTTGTTTCTTTTTTTTTTAATGAATACTAGAGTTTTTAAAGAGTTTTTAGAAGAGAGTTGTATAGGGTTTTTTTTGGACGTTAATATTTGAAAATGTTTTTGGATTATTTTTTTGGCTTTACTTTTATTTATTAGGGTTTTACTACTTGTGTGTGTGTGTTCTTGAATATTTTTCAAAAAAAGTAAAATTTATTTTGTAAAAGACTCAAAAAAGCTCTAAAAATCTAAGAGAGAGAGATAGATATATATATAGAGAGAAAGTTAGAAAGAAAGAAAGAAAGAAAGAAAGAAAGAAAGAAAGAAAGAAAGAAAGAAAAAATTACAGAAAAGAAAGAAAGAGAAATAAAAGAATGGAAGGAAGAAAAAAGAAAGAAAGAGACAAAGTAAGGAAGGAATTAAAAAGAGAAAGGAAGAAGGGAAGGAAGGAAGGAAGGAAGGAAGGAAAGAAAGAAAGAAAGAAAGAAAGAAAGAAAGAAAGAAAGAAAGAAAGAAAGAAATAAAGGAAGAAAAAAGAAAAAAAGAAATAATGAGAAAAATTATGGAAAGAAGAAAAAGAGAAAGGAAGGAAAGAAGGAAGGAAAGAAAAGAAAGAAAGAAAGAAAGAAAGCAAGAAAGAAAGAAAGAAAGGGAAGGAAGAAAGATAGAAAGGAAGGAAGGAAGAAAGGAAGGAAGGAAGAAGCAAGAAAGGAATAAAGACTGTAAGTAAGAAACTTAATTTATGGAAAATTTTGCATTGTTTTGTACTATTTTTTAAAGCGGTTTTAGAAGAGCGTTGTATAATTATTAGGTTTTTTTTTTTTTTTGATTTTAGTGTATGTTTAGTGTTTTGTTATCATTTTAGAGAGTTTTTTTGGAGGCCTTTATGTTTATATTTTAGGTTTTTACTATTTGTGTGTGTGTGTATGTTCTTGAATATTTTTTTTTTTTTTTAATTTTAGGTTTTTTGGTGGTTTAAGGATTTTAGGATTGCTGTCAGTGATGACCCATGAGTTTTATTCCAGCACTTTAGAGACAGAGGTCTTGGATTTCCAAGTTCATGGTCAGTCTACAGAGTGAGTTCCAGACAGCCAAGGATACACAGAGAAACCGTGTCTCCAAAAACTAAAAAAATAATTAAAGAAAGAAAGAAAGAAAGAAAGAAAGAAAGAAAGAAAGAAAGAAAGAAAGAAAGGAAGAAAAAACTCGGGGGGAGCGGGGAGGGAAGACATTCAGTGTCATTCTTGGATTCTTGAATGTGTGTGTATATATATATATATATACACATATATATATATATGTATATATATATACATATATATATATATGTATATATATTTGGAACTATAGAGGTTTTTTTGGGGGGGTTTTCTTGGGGTTTTAGAACAACGTTTTGAAAATCTTTTTCTTTAAGGTTTTTAGTATCTGTTTAGTGTTTTTTTTTTTTTCTTTCTTTATTAAGAATTTTAGGATTTTTTTCTTGATTTTTGGTCCATATTAGAGTTTAGTTCATGTTTTTAATGTTTTACTGTTTTATGATTTTGTGTGTGTGTCTCTGTGTGTGTGTTCTTGAATATTTAAAAAATAAAATAAAATTTATTTTGTAGTTTAAGAATTTTAGTGTTGCCAGTCTGTGGTGACCCATCCCTTTTATCCCAGCATTTTAGAGGCAGAGGTCTTGGATTTATGAATTCATGGTCAGGCTAGTCTACAGTGTGAGTTCCAGGACAGCCAAGGATACAAAGAGAACCCCTGTCTAAAAACTTTAAAAAAATTTAAAAGAGAGAGAGAGAGAGAGAAAGAGATAGTGAGAGAGAGAGATAGTGAGAGAGAGAGAGAGAGAGAGAGAGAGAGAGAGAGAGAGAGAGAGAGAGAGATAGTGAGTGAGAGAGAGAGAAAGTTAGAAAGAAAGAAAAAATTACAGAAAAGAAAGAAAGAAAGAAAGAAAGAAAAAAGAAAGAAAGAAAGAAAAAAGAAAGAAAGAAAGAAAAAAGAAAGGGTAGGAAGAAAGATAGAAAGGAAGAAATGATGGAAGAAAGACTGTAAGTAAGAAACTTATTGTATGGAAATTTTTGAGATCTTTTTTATTATGTTTTTTATAATATTAGGTTTTTTATTTTTTAAGTATTCTTACAAAACTGTTGTACAGTTTTTGTTTTTGTTTTTGATTGTTGGATTTTAGTGTATGTTTAGTCTTTTTTAATATTTTAGAGAGTTTTTTTGGGGGGCCTTTATGGATATATTTTAGGGTTTTACTTGTGTGTGTTCTTGAGAATTTTTCAAAAAAAAAATAAGGTTTTATTTTGAGGTTTAAGGATTTTAAGGTTGCCTGACAGTGGTGATCCATATCTTTTATACCAGCCTTTTGAGACAGAGGTCTTGGATTCTGAGTTCATTATCAGGCTCGTCTACATAGTGAATTTCTGGACCTCCAAGGATACATAGAGAAACGGTGTCTCCAAAAACTAAAAAGAAAATATATATATATATATATATATATATATATATATATATATATATATATATATATATATATATTTATATATATAAAATACATATACATACTCTCTCACACATACATATATATATAAGCACATACATATACACAAACATATACACATACACGTACACATACACACACATCCACATACATATATATACATACACATACATATACATATGTGTGTGTGTATATATATGTATGTGTGTATATATGTATGTATGTTTGTATATATATATACAAAATGTATGTATGTTTGTATATACATATATATTTGTGTATATATATATATATATATACAAATATATATATATATATATATATATATATATATATATATATATATATATGTGAATGTGTGTGTGTGTGTAGGGTGTTTAGAACAGCATTTTAGAGATTTTTGGCTTTAAATGTTTTATAATCTGTTTAGTTCTTATGGTGGGAATTTATTAAGATTTTAGGGTTTTTTTCTTGATTTTCGGTTCTTATTATGGGTTAGTTCATTTTTTTAAAGATCTGCTGTTTTACTTCTCTGTGTGTGTCTGTGTGTTCTTGATTTTTTTGTAGTTGTTGTTGTTTTGTGTTTTTGTGTTTTTTTTGTTTGTTTTGTTTTGTTTTAATTTGTTTTGTTTTAATTTTTAGTCTTATTTTTCAGTTTTAAGAGTTTTAGTGTTTCCAGGCAATGGTGACGATGCCTTCAATCTTACACTTGGTAGGCAGAAGCAGGCAGATTTCTAACTTGAAGGCTTTCCTGGTCTACAGAGTGATTTCCATGACTGCCAGTGTAAACACAAAGAATTCTAGTCTCCAAAACACACACACACACAAACACACACACACACACACACATACAAACAAGAAAGAAAGAGAGAAAGAAAGAGTGAAAGAAAGAAAGAAAGAAAGAAAGAAAGAAAGAAAGAAAGAAAGTGAAAATGTGTTTATTTCATTTTTCAATATTTTACTGTTTTATTGATTTTGTGTGTGTGATTCTTTGCACTTAAATATTTTTTTCTTTTAATTTTTAGGGTTATATTTTTGGGGGTTTAAAAGTTTTAGTGTTGCCACTGCATTGTTCTCCATGCCTTCAATCACACACTTGGTTAGGCACAGGCAGGTGGATTTCCGAGATCAAGGCCAGATGGGTCTAAAGACTGATTTCCATGACTTCAAGGGTATACAGAGAGAAACCCAGCCTTACACAAAGAAAACAAACAAACAAACAAACAAACAAACAAGAAAGTCAGAAGGAAAGAAAGAAAGAAAGAATGAATGAATGAAAGAAAGAAAAAAAGGAAGAAAGAAAGAAAAAAACTTACAAAACAAATAAATAAAAAAGAAAACAGAAAGAAATTTATACATAAATGTATTTTATCGACATTATTGTCATTTTTTTTTTAGAATAGGGATTTTTTAAAAATGGTTTTTATTGTTTTCAGAAGAGTGTTTTAGAATATTGGTTTTCTTGTTTTTTTTTATTTTTGTCTTTTAGATTTTTCAGGGATTTAGTGTATGTTTAGTATTTTTTAAAGCTTTTTAGTCTGTTTTTTTTTTTTTTTTTTGATTTAGGGTTATATTTTATGGTTTTACTATTTGTGTCTGTATGTGTCTGTGTGTGAATGTGTTTTAATAGATTTAAAAAAAATTTAAGGTTTTATTTTTAGTTTTGAGAATTTTAGGGTTGCCAGTCAGGGGTGATCCACACGTTTTTTCTCAACTTTTTAGTGAAAGAGGTCTTGGATTTCTGAGTTCATTGTCAGTCTGGTCTGCAAAGTGCATTCCAGGACAGCCAATGATACATAGAGAAACCCTTTCTAAAAAACTAAAAAAAAAAAAACAAAAAAAAAAAACAAAAAAAAAAAACAACAAAAAAAAAAACAAAAATCAAAAACAAAGGAAGGTCAGAGAGAGAAAGAAGTTAAAAAGAAAGTAACAGTGACAGAAAAGAAAGGAAGAAACTAAGAGAGAGAGAGAGAGATAAGAAAGGAAATAAGGAAGAAAAAGAGAAAGGAAGGAAGGAATGAGGAAGGAAGGAAAAAGAAAGAAAAGAAAAAAGGAAAGAGAGAAAAAGAATGAAAGAAAGAAAGAAAGAAAGAAAGAAACAAAGAAACAAAGAACGAAACAAAGAACGAAACAAAGAAAAAAAGAAAGAAATTTTAAAATAACAGTATTTTATCGACAGTTTTGACTTCTTTTTATTTTTTTTTTTAGAATAGTAGGGATTTTTTAAAATGGTTCTTAGTTTTTTTAGAAGAGTGTTTTAGAGTTTTTTTGTTGTTTTGTTAGTTTTGTTTTGTTCTGTTTTGTTTTGTTTGTTTGTTTTTGTCTTTTTAGGTTTTCAGTGGTTTAGTGTATGTCTAGGATTTTTTGTTTTCTTTTTTTTTTTAATTAGGTATTTTCCTCATTTACATTTCCAATGCTAACCCAAAAGTCCCCTATTTGCTACCCCCCACTCCCCTACCCCCCACTCCCAATTCATGGCCCTGGTATTCCCCTGTACTGGGGCAAATAAAGTTTGCAAGAACAATGGGGCTCTCTTTCCAGTGATGGCCGACTAGGCCATCTTTTGATACATATGCAGCTAGAGTAAGAGCTCCGGGGAACTTGTTAGTTCATAATGTTGTTCCACCTATAGGGTTGCAGATCCCTTTAGCTCCTTTCCTATTTTCTGTAGTTCCTCCATTTGGGGCTCTGTGATCCATCCAATAGCTGACTGTGAGCATCCACTTCTGTGTTTGCTAGGCCCCAGTGTAGTCTCACTAGAGACAGCTATATCAGGGTCTTGTCAGCAAAATCTTGCTAGTGTATGCAATGGTGTCAGCATTTGGAGGCTGAGTATGGGATGGATCCCTGGATATGGCAGTCACTAAATGGTCCATCCTTTTGTCTCAGCTCCAAACTTTGTCTCTGTAACTCTTTCCATGGATGTTTTGTTCCCAATTCTAAGAAGGGGCAAAGTATCCACAATTTGGTCTTCGTTCTTCTTGAGTTTCATGTGTTCTGCAAATTGTATCTTATATCTATGGTATTCTAAGTTTCTGGGCTAATATCCACTTATCAGTGAGAAAATATCATTTGAGTTCTTTTGTGATTGGGTTACCTCACTCAGGATAATTTCCTCCAGGTCCAATCTTTTGCCTAGGAATTTCATAAATTCATTCATTTTAATAGCTGTGTAGTACTCCATTGTGTAAATGTACCACATTTTTGGTATCCATTCCTCTATTGAGCAGCATCTGGGTTCGTTCCAGGTTCTGGCTATTATAAATAAGGCTGCTATAAACATAGTGGAGCATATTTCTTTCTTACTAGTTGGAACACCTTCTGGATATATGCCCAGGAGAGGTATTGCAGTATCTTCTGGTAGTATCATGTCCAATTTTCTAAAAACCGCCAGACTGATTTCCAGAGTGGTTGTACAAGCTTGCAATTCCAAAACAATGGAGGAATGTTCCTCTTTCTCCACATCCTTGCCAGCATCTGCTGTCACCTGAATTTTTGATCTCAACCATTTTGACTGGTGTGAGATGGACTCTCGGGGTTTTTTTTGATTTGCTTTTCCCTGATCATTAAGGATGCTGAATATTTTTTCAGGTGCTTCTCAGCCATTCGGTATTCCTCAGGTGAGAATTCTTTGTTTAGCTCTGATCCCCATTTTTTAATGAGGTTATTTGACTTTAGTGTTGTGAAAAAATTGCCCAACTGCAGTTTTCTGCCAGGCATCAACTATACACAAACTGATTGTATGCGGGTCTAAACTGTGCATAAAGACAAACATAGCTAGATAACTCTATCTAAGTTTTGTATGAAGTATTAGCACAATTATAGGATGATTACTCTTGTAATAATCTTAATTAAGAATATATGGGTGAGTAGAAAATCTTAAATTTGCAATCAAACTGCAAGCTGTAGTCAATGGAACAGTAGCAGTTTTAACCATAATTTTCAAGTCTCTTTTGCAACGTTAGGATAATATCTACAAACTTGGGAAAGCAAAACCCACGTTTAAAACAATTTATCATCTTTAAAATCAATAATATTAGAAGCATTACTGTCATATTACAAAGTTTGTCTGCCAATTAATACCTATGAATATAGGTATTCATAGGTATTAATACCTATTCATAGGTATTAATACCTATGAATAGGTATTCTTTATTAAAGCTTTACTGCTTTAATAAAGAGGCATTGCTTTAAACCTTATCTTAAATTTTAGTTTTTAGAATAGAAACCACATTCATTAATATTTAAACTAGAAATATCTTTAGAGACCCTGTCTCTTGGTCTTCCTTATGTCACATGTTAGAAGAACTCTGAAGTTGAGTTATGAAATTTAAGACTATCTGTAGCAATGTAACAATTATTAATCTTAACCAACAACTTTTGAGCTGATTGTGAAAACACACAGAACACATTTCCAATAAAAAAGCACCAAATGAAGCAGTTACTTTAGACCAATCAGAGAATATTAATTTTTGTAGCTACAATCATAGAATAAAGGGCACTTTATAATTTGTCAAATTCATTAATCACGAACCATTTATCAGCTTTTTTACCCTGAAACTAAGAGATTGTAGACTCGCCCTTTTTTTTCTAAAATGAACAGTTTTCCAGCAGGGACTCTCCTGCCATATGACTAATTCCTGGTTGAGGCACGTGGCAGCTCTTGGCTTTGCAGATAAAATTTTTTATACCATCTTTATTATCCAACATAAAACATAGAACATTCATTAATACAGACTGGACACAAACATACATGAATTGAACCTGAGAACAGATTGGTGCACCAGACATTAGACAACAAACAAAAGGGGCCAGAGTACTTTTGTTATAAGACCCAGAGAGAACAAAGCATGGCACTCCTGAAATTAACTGTGCTTTTTAGGACATTTTCCTCCCTCCTCATGATGCAGTTTTATTTTTTATTTTTTATTTTTTTTTGGACTGTGGTTTTTCCACCTGATCATTAATATCCTTTTTAATAAATCCTTTCTTTTCTAATGCCTAAAAATGTAGCTTCTGGGAGCTATGTCTAATCGCCTAACAGTTCCTAGTCCCTGATAAACTTCACTGCTGAAACTAAGTGAATTAGCATTTGGGTTAATCCTGTTTCAACTTTGCCCATACCAACCTTCTCCGGTATGAATTTCCTTTAATTATTTTCTTCTTTTATGGAGATCCAAACCAGCAGTGCTTCTTCCAAATGTCCCCTGCCATTTCTCAGTCCTGTGTTTGTTCGCCAAATGTTGTCTCCACCCACATGACCATTTGTGTGGGTTCTAGGCTGGAAAGTCACCTTAATAACCTGGAAGAGAAGAAGGGCTAGAGAGTATGAGATAAAAATGGACCTAAGACAGTCATCCTGATTAAAGCTCAATTTTACTATTCTGCATGCAGTTATGGAGAAGGGGAAGGGGGCCCAATTCCTGACAAATAATAATCTTGGGGTCCAGTAGCAGGGTGACCACGTGACAGCTTTGGAAGAGCAAATCAGCAAGCTCCAGCAGTGGGCTAGGTAGAACAATTGAGCAGCACACTCCACCACTGAGCATGCAGGTTTCAGGCTTGGGGACAGGAGACTACAGTTGTTGTTTTGGACTTGATTTTTTTCTAAAAAAACATTAAAGGTTTTATATTTGTGATTTGATCATTTGGGATTGCCTGGCAAAGTTGGTCCATGACTTTAATCCCATCAATTCAGAGACAAAGTTAGGTGCTTTTTTTTTTTTTTAAAGTAGAGTTCAGCAAGGTCTCCACAGGGAGGTAGAAGACAGCCATTGATACACAGAGAAACGCAGTCTCCAAAACTCAAAGACAGAGAGACAGAGAGAGACAGAGAGAGACAGAGAGAGACAGAGAGAGAGAGGAGAGAGAGAGGAAGGGAGGGAGGGACAAAGAGAGTGAGAGAGAGAGAGAGAGAGAGAAAGAGAGAGAGAGAGAGAGAGAGAGAGAGAGAGAGAGATAGAGAGAGAAACAAAAATCCAAAAAAAGAAAGAAGAAAGAAAGAAAGGAGGGAGGAAGGGAGGGAGGAAATGAGGGAGGGATGGAGGGAGGGAGAGAGGGAAGGAAGGAAGAAAGAAAGAAAGAAAGAAAGAAAGAAAGAAAGAAAGAAAGAAAGAAAGAAAGGAATAGATTAAGTAAGAAATTTACTGTATGGAAATCTTTTGGGTTCTTTAGTATTTTTTTATGAATATTAGAATTTTTTGAAAACGTTTTTAGAGATCTTAGATGACTGTTTTATAGTTTTTATTTTTTGGATTTTTTTGATTTTAGTTTATATTTAGTGTCTTTTAATAGGTTTTAGAGTGTTTTTTTTTTTTTTTTTTTTACGGTTATATTTTAAGGTTTTACTATTTTGTATGAGTGTATATGTGTGTGTTTGTGTGTGTGTGTGTGTCTGTCTGTCTGTCTGACTGACTGTCTGTCTGCCTGTCTGTCTGTTTGTCAGTTCTTGAGTATTTTTCAAAAATGTATGGTTTTATTTTGTAGTATAAAAATTTATTTTTGCCAGTGTGTGGTGACCCATCTGTTTTATCCCAGAACTTTATAGGCAGAGGTCTTGGATTTCTGAGTTAATGGTCAGACTAGTCTGCATGGTGAGTTTCAGGATAGACAGGAATACAAAGAGAATTTTTTAAGGGGGGGGGGTTAGAATCATTTTTAGATTCTTGAATATATAAATATGAATATAAACATAAACATAACATAAACCTAAATAAATAAATATATATAATTTTAGTTTTTTTTATGAGTTTTGTAGTTTTTTTTTTCGCGTTTTAGAGATTTTTGGTGTTAAGAATTTTAATATATGTATACTAATTTTTTTCTTTGTTTATTAAGAATTTAGGATTTTTTTCTTGATTTTCATTCTTATTGGGCTTTATTTCATTTTCTTAACGTTTTCCTATTTTGTGTGTTTGTGTTCTTGAATGTTTTTACAAAATATTTATGTTTATATTTTTTGGGTTTAAATGTTTTAATTTTGCCAGGCAGTGGTGATCCATGCCTTCAATCCCACACTTGGTTAGGCAGAGGCAGGTAGATTTCTGATTTCTAGGGCAGCCTGGACTACAGAGTGATTTCCATGTTGCCAGGGTATACACATATTTTTTTTTAAATGATTTTAGTGTATTTACCGATTTGGGATTTCATTTAGGCTTTATTTTACTTTATTTTGTTACCATTTTAATGTATTTCTTTGGGTTTGGTCCTTGTCTTTGTTCAGGCTTCTAGTGTATCTTTAGTGCTTTTTCTTTTTCTTTTTAATGATTTTAGTGTATTTTTGGGTTTAAGGTTTAATTTAGGTTTGATTTTACTTGACTTTTGTAGCATTTTACTGTATTGCTTAGGGTTTTGTTTTTGGTGGTGTTGTTTTTGTACTTGATTTTTTTATAAACATTTAGGGGGTTATATTTGAGATTTTCTAGTTTTGGGTTTGCCAGGCAATGTTGACCCATTTCTTTAATCTCAGTAATTGGGAGACAGAGTTAGGTTTTTGTTTTGTTTTGTTTTGTTTTGTTTTTTAATTAGCGTTCTTTGAGGCCTCCACATGGAGCTGGAAGTCAACCAGAGATACACAAAGAAACTCAAGAGAGAGAGAGAGAGAGAGAGAGACAGAGAGACAGAGAGACAGAGAAAGAGAGAGACAGAGAGAGAGACACAGAGAGAGACAGAGAGAGACAGAGAGACAGAGAAATAGTGAGTCAGAGAGACAGAGAGACAGAGACAGAGAGAGACAGAGAGAGAAAGAGAGACAGAGAGACAGACACAGAGACAGTGAGAGAGAAATTTAGGAAGAAACAAAAAACAAAGACAAAGAGAAAGAAAAAAGAAAAAAGAAAGAAAGAAAGAAAGAAAGAAAGAAAGAAAGAAAGAAAGAAAGAAAGAAAGAGAGAAAGAAAAAGAGAGAGAGACAAAGGGAGAAAGAAAGAAACAGAGAGAAAGAAAGAAAGAAAGAAAGAAAGAAACAAACAAACAAACAAACAAACAAACAAACAAACAAACAAACAAAGAGAAAGAAAAAAAGAAAAAAGAAAAAAATGAAAGAAATACTGTACATAAGGAAGTTACTCTATGGAAATTTTTGGAATTTTGAAAGCGTTTTAAGGGTTTTTAGAAGGGTCTTTTATTTTTTATTTTTTGTATGAATAGTGTCTTTTAAAATTATGGAGGGTTTTTTTGGATTTACTGTTATATTTTAGTGTTTTAGTACGTGTTTGTGTATGTGTGTGTGTGTTCATAAGTATTTTTAAAAATGTTAAGGTTTTATTTTCTAGATTAAAAATTTTAGGGTTTCCAGTTTGAGGTATCCCATGCCTTTTATTCAAGAACTTTAGAGGCAGAGGTCTTGGATTTCTGAGTTCATTGTCAGGCTAGTCTCGTGTAAGTTCCAGGACAGCCAGGAATACATAGAGAAACCCTGTCTACATAAAATCAAAGAAAAAAAATATAAGGAAAAAATAAGGAATATTTTGCATTCTTAAATATGTATATATATATTTATATTTTTAAGAATTTTACAGTTTTTTTATGGGTTTTGTAAGATTTTTAGAATAGTGTTTTAGAGATTTTTGGTTTTAAGTGTTTTAGTATATTTTTATAGTTTTTTTTTCTTTGTTTATTATGAATTTTAACATTTTTTCTTGAATTTCAGTTCTTATTAGGGTTTAATTAATTTTTTTAATGTTTTACTGGTTTATTTGATTGTGTGTGTGTTGTGTGTGTGATTTTAAATATTTGCTTAAAAATTTTTAGGGTTATTATTTGGGGATTTAAGAGTTTTAGTGTTGCCAGGCAGTGATGATCCATGCCTTCAATCCCACATTTGGTAGGCAGAGGAAGGTGGATTTCCTAATTGAAGGCCAGCCTCATGTAAAGAGTGATTTTTAGGCCCTCCATGGTATACACAGGGAATCCCAATCTCCAAAATACAAGCAAGAAAGAGAGATAGAAAGAAAAAAAGAAAGAAAGAAATAAAGAAAAAAAAAAGGAAGGAAGGAAGGAAGGAAGGAAGGAAGGAAGGAAGGAAGGAAGGAAGGAGGAAGGAAGGAAGGAAGGAAGGAAGGAAGGAAGGAAGGAAGGAAAGAAAGAAAGAAAGAAAGAAAGAAAGAAAGAAAGAAAGAAAGAAAGAAAGAAAGGGAGAAAGGGAGAACGAGACAGAGATAAAAACATCAGGAAAAAGACAGCATTTATAAAATATACAAAATTAATTAAAAATATATGAAAAAAAGTAAACAAATGTTTTAGGGATATTTCAGCTTCATGTGTATTCTTTTTAGATTTCTATGGTATTTTAAATCAATTTGTAGAGTTTTTAGAATAGTGATTTAGAGTTTCTTGTTTTTCAGCCTTCTAATGTATTTTTAGTGTTTTTTTTTTAATGATTTTAGTGCATTTAAATATTTGGGTTTCAATTTAAGCTTTAATTGACTTCAGCCTTTTCCTGGGTGATCAAATAAAATGCATGGGAGTATTTCGAAATATTTATATCTGTTGAGAAATTGAGAGAAAGTAATACAAAAAGAAACAAAGAAATAAAAAGAAAAAAAGATGGAGAGAGTGAGAGAGAGTGATAGGAAGGAAGGAAGGAAGGAGGAAGGAAGAGGAAGAAAGGAAGGAAGAGGAAGAAAGGGAGAGTGAGGAAAAGATGGAAAAATAGAAAAAAAATAAAGAAAAGAAAGAAAGAAAGAAAGAAAGAAAGAAAGAAAGAGAGAGAGAAAGAAAGGAAGAAAGGAAGAAAGAAAGACAGAATTTATAAAATAAATATGTAATTATTCATACATAAGTAGATATATAAATAAATGTATAAATAAATAAATAAATAAATAAATAAATAAATAAATAAATAAATAAATAAATAAAAATATCTTAGGCATATTTCGGCTTCTTGAGTATTCTTTTCAGATTTCTAGGGTATTTCAAAAGTTTTGTACAGACTTTAGTATAGTGATTTAGAGTTTCTTGGTTTTAGGGCTTCTAATGTATATTTTTGTTATTCTATTTTGTTTTGTTTGTTATTTTTTAAGATGTTAGTGTATTTTAGGGTTTCAGTTTTAATTTATGCTTTAACTGACTTCACTTTTTGAAGGATTTTTATGGTATTATTATGGTTTTGTTGTTGTTGTTTTAATTTTTGTTGTTCTCTTTTTTCCAAAAAAAAAAAAAAAAAAAAATTTAGTGTTTTATATTTGGGTTTTCATTGTTTTGGTTTTGCCAGGCATTGTTGACCATGCCTTTAATTCCTACTATTGAGAGGTAGATGTAAGTGATTTTTTTTTTTTTTTTTTTACTTAGAGTTCAGCATGGTCTCTACAGTAAGCTGGAGGACAGTAAGAGATACACAGAAAAACTCAATCAAAAAAATAAAAAAAATAAAAAAAAACCGAGGGAGAGAGAGACAGAGAGAGAGAGAGAGAGACATACAGATCAAGAGAGAGAGAGAGAGAGAGAGAGAGAGAGAGAGAGAAAGTTAGAAAGAAAAAACAAACAAACAAGAAAGAAAAAAAAAGAAAGACAGGGAGTTAGAGTGGAAGGAAGGAAGGAAGGAAGGAAGGAAGGAAGGAAGGAAGGGAGGGAGGGAGGGAGGGAGGGAGGGAGGGAGGGAGGGAGGGAGGGAGGGAAGGAGGGAGGGAGGGAGGGAGGAAGAATAAAGTTAGGACGGAAAGGGGAGACAAAGAAAGAAAGAAAGAAAGAAAGAAAGAAAGAAAGAAAGAAAGAAAGAAAGAAAGGAAGGAAGGAAGGAAGGAAAGAAGGAAGGAAGGAAGGAAGGAAGGAAGGAAGAAAGGAAGGAAGGAAGAACGAAAGAAAGAAAGAAAGAAAGAAAGAAAGAAAGAAAGAAAGAAAGAAAGGAACAAAGAAACAAAGAAAAAAGGTAAGAAAGAAAGAAAAGGAAATAAAGAAAGAAAGAATGAGGAAGAAAAAAAAGAGAGGAAGAGAGAAAGAGAGGAAGAAATAAAGAGATAGAGACATAGATTAAAAACAGCTAAAAAGACAGAATTTATAAAATATACAAAATTAATTAAAAATGAACAAAAACACAAACGAACGTTTTAGCGATATTTCGGCTTCATGTGTATTCTTTTTAGATTTCTATGGTATTTTAAAAGGTTTTGTAGGTTTTGTAGAGTTTTTAGAAAAGTGATTTAGAGTTTTTTTTTTTTTCAGGCTTCTATTGTATTTTTAGTGTTTTTTTTTTTATGATTTTAGTGCATTTAAATGTTTGGGTTTTAATTTAAGCTTTAATTGACTTCAGCCTTTTCCTGGGTGATCAGATGAAATGCATGGGATTATTTCGAAGGAAGAAAGGAAGAAAGGAAGGAAGGAAGGAAGGAAGGAAGGAAGGAAGAAGGGAAATAAAGAAGGAAGGATGAAGGAAGGAAGGAAAGAAGGAAGAGAGGAAGGAAGGGAGAGTGAGGAAAAGATAGAAAAATAAAAAAAAACAAATAAAGACAAGAAATAAAGAAAGAGGGAGACAAAGAGATAAAGTAAGAAAGGAAGGAGGAAAGCAAAGAAAGAAAGAAAAAAGCAAGAAAGATAGAATTTATAAAATAAATATGTAATTATTCATAAATAGATAAATAAATAAATAATAAATAAATAAATAAATAAATAAATAAATAATTATCTTAGGCATATTTCGGCTTCTTGTGTATTCTTTTCAGATTTCTAGGGTATTTCAAAAGTTTTGTAGAGACTTTAGTATAGTGATTTAGATTTTCTTGGTTTTTGGGCTTCTAATATATTTCTTTGTTGTTTTTCTATTTTGTTTTGTTTGTTTTTTTTTTAAATGATGTTAGAATATTTTAGGGTTTCAGTTTTAATTTATGCTTTAACTGACTTCATTTTTTGAAGGATTTTACGGTATTTCTTATGGTTTTGTTGTTGTAATTTTCGTATACTCTTTTTTCCAAAAAAAAAAAAAAAAATATTAGGATTTTATATTTGGGGTTTCATTGTTTTGGTTTTGCTAGGCAGTGTTGACCATGACTTTAATTCCAAATATTGAGAGGCAGATGTAAGTGATTTTTTTTTTCCTTAGAGTTCAGCATAGACTGTACAGTTAGTTGGAGAACAGTAAGAGATACACAGAAAACCCCAGTTTAAAAAACTCAAAAAAAAAAAAAAAACCGAGGGAGACAGGGAGAGAGACACAGAGAGAGACACACACATACAGATCGAGAGAGAGAGAGAGAAAGAGAGAGAGAAAGAAAAAAAACAAACAATGAAAGAAAAAGAAAAAAGAAAGAGAGGGAGATAGAGAGGAAGGAAGGAAGGAAAGAAGGAAGGTAGGAAGGATGGATGGAAAAAAGGAAGGATGGAAGGAAGGAGAAAGTTAGGATGGAAGAGAGAGAAAGAAAGAAAGAAAGAAAGAAAGAAAGAAAGAGAGAGAGAGAGAGAGAGAGAGAGAAAGGAAGGAAGGAAGGAAGGAAGGAAGGAAGGAAGGAAGGAAGGAAGGAAAGAAGGAAGGAAGGAAGGGAAAAAGAGAAAGAGACAGATAAAACATAGTTAAAAAGACAGAATTCATAAAATATACAAAATTAATTAAAAATCAATGAACAAACAAACAAAAAATGTTTTAGGGATATTTTGTCTTCATGTGTATTCTTTTTAGATTTCTATGGTATTTAAAAAAAATTTGTTGTGTTCTTAGAAAAGCGATTTAGAGTATCTTTATTTTCAGGCTTCTATTGTATTTTTAATTTTTTTTTTCTTTTTATTGAGTTTAGTGTATTTAAATGTTTGGGTTTTAATTTAAGCTTTAATTGACTTCAGCCTTTTACAGGGTGATCAAATGAAATGCATTGGATTATTTCAAAATATTTATATCTGTTGAGAAATTGAGAGAAAGTAATAAAAAAGGAACAAACAAACAAAGAAAAAGAAAAAAAAAGACGGAGAGAGTGAGAGAGTGTGATAGGAAGGAAGGAAGGAAGGAAGGAAGGAAGGAAGGAAGGAAGGAAGGAAGGAAGGAAGGAAGGAAGGGAGGGAGGAAAGAAGAAAGAAAGAGAGAAAGAGAAAGAAAGAAAAAACAAAGAAAGGAAGGAAGATAGAAAAAAGGAAGAAAGATAGAAAGACAGAATGTATAAAATAAATAATAAGTAATTATAAATAAATAAATAAATAAATAAATAAATAAATAAATAAATAAATAAATATTTCGGATTCTTGTGTATTCTTTTCTGATTTCTAGGGTATTTCAAAGTTTTGTAGAGTCTTTAGTGATTTAGAGTTTCTTGGATTTCAAGCTTGTAGTGTACTTTTATTGTCTTTTATTATTATTTTTTAATGTTGTTAGTGTATTTTAGTGTTTCAATTTAAATGAATACTTTAACTTTTTTACCATTTTAGTATATTTATTATTGTTTTGTTGTTGTTCTAATTCTTGTTGTAATTTTTGTTGTTTCTTTTTTTTCCAAAAATATTAGGGTTTTATAATTATGTTTTCATTGTTTTGGTTTTGCCAGTCAGTGTTGACCATGCCTTTAATTCCAGCTATTGAGAGGCAGATGTAAGTGATTTTTTTTTTATTTAGAGTTCAGCATGATATCTACAGGAATCTGGAGGACAGTAAGAGATACACAGAAAATCTAATCTAAAAAACTCAAAAAAAAAATAAACAGAGGAAGTTAGAGAAAGGAGAGAGACAGAGAGAGAGAGAGAGAGAGAAAGTAATACACACACACACACTCTCACACACACACACAGAGAGAAACAAAAAAAAAACAAGGAATGAAAAAGAAAAAAGAAAGAGAGGGAGAGAGAAAGGAAGGCAGGATGGTAGGAAGGAAGGAAGGAAGGAAGGAAGGAAGGAACGAAGGAACGAAGGAACGAAGGAAGGAACCAAGGAAGGAACAAAGGAAGGAAGAAAGAATGGAAGAGAGAGAGAAAGAAAGAAAGAAAAAAGAAAGAGAGAAAAAGAGAGAGAGAGATAGGAAGGGATAAAGATAGTAAGATTCAGAAATAGAAACTTAGGGAGAAAGAGATAATTTAAAAAATATACAAAATTTATTTAAAATAAATAAATGAAAGAATGAATGAATAAACAAACAAATAAATAAACAAACAAACAAATAAGTAAATAAATACGAAAGCAATCATTTTAGGGATATTTCGGATTCATGTGTATTCATTTTAGATTCCCATGGTATTTTAAAAGAATTTGTAGAATTTTTAGAAAAGTGATTTAGAGTTTCTTCTTTTTCAAGCTTCTATTGCATTTTTAGTGTATTCTATATTTTTTTAAAAAATGATTTTATTGTATTTAAGTGGTTGATATTTAATTTACGCTTTAATTGACTTCAGCCTTGTCCTGGTGATCAGATAGGATGCATGGGATCATTTAGAAATATTTATATCTGTTGAGAGATTTAGAGAAAGTAATACAGATAGAAAAAAAGAAATAAAGAAATGAATGAAAGAGGAAGAGAGTGAGAGAGAGTGAGAGGAAGGAAGGATAGAAGGAAGGAAAGAAGGATTGAAGCAATGATGAAGGAAGAAAGAAGGAAGGAATGAGAGGAGAGTGAGAAAATGATAGAAAAAAAGAAAAAACAAAGACAAAAAATAATGAGAGACAGAGAGATAAATTTAGGAATGAAGGAGGAAAGGGAAAGAAAGAAAGAAAGAAAGAAAGATAGAAAAAAAGAAAGAAAGAAAGGAAGGAAGGAAGGAAGGAAGGAAGGAAGGAAGAAAGAAAGAAAGAAAGAAAGAAAGAAAGAAAGAAAGAAAGAGGAAAGAAAGGAAGGAAGAAAGATAGAAAGAAAAGAAGAAAGATAGAAAGACAGAATGTATAAAATAAATAAGTAATTATAAATAAATAAATAGATAGATAGATAGATAGATAGATAGATAGATAGATAGATAGATAGATAGATAGATAAATAAATATTTTAGGCATATTTCGGATTCTTGTGTACTCTTTTCTGATTTCTAGGGTATTTCAAAATCTTGTAGAGTCTTTAGTGATTTAGAGTTTCTTGTATTTCAAGCTTGTTGTGTACTTTTATTGTTTTTCATTATTATTTTTTAATGATGTTAGTGTATTTTAGTGTTTCAGTTTTAATGAATACTTTAATTAACTTTTTTTTTACCATTTTAGTATATTTATTATGGGTTTTTTGTTCTAATTCTTGTTTTAATTTTTGTTTTTTCTTTTTTTCCAAAAATATTAGGGTTTTATATTTGTGTTTTCATTGTTTTGGTTTTGCCAGTCAGTGTTGACCATGCCTTTAATTCCAGCTATTGAGAGGCAGATGTAAGTGATTTTTTTTTTTTTTTATTATTTAGAGTTCAGCATGATCTCTACAGGAATCTGGAGGACAGTAAGAGATACACAGAAAATCCCAATCTAAAAACTCAAAAAAAAAAAATAAAATAAACAGAGGAAGTGAGAGAGAGGAGAAATTTTTTAGTTGGCAGCTAGCTTGGTCTTCCGAATAAATTCCAGAACAGTTATGGATACACAGAGAAACCCACTCTCCAAGAAATTACAAATAGATCAATGAAAGAAACAGAGGAAGAGAGAGAAAGAGAGAGAGAGAGACAGACAGAGAGACAGACAGACTGACAGACAGACAGACACAGAGACAGAGCGAGAGAGAGATAGACAGAGAGAGATAAAGGGGGAGAGGAATAAGAAAGAAAAAGAGAGAGAGAGGGAGGAAGAGAGAGAAGGAGGGATGAAGGAAGGATCAAAGGAACTCAGGAATGAAGGAAAGAAAAAAGAAAAAAGGAAGAAAAAAAGAATTGTGATACAGGGTCATTTTTGGTCTCATGTGCACTTTTTTTATTTTTAGAGGTTTTATTTAAGATTTTGAAGTGTTTTTAAAGGATGTTTCACAGAGTTTTTTTTTGTTTTCAGATCTAGTGTATTTTTCATATTTTTTCTGTTTTTTTTTTTTTTAATTTTTAGTGTTTTGTAATTTTCAGGTTTCATTTAGACTTCAAGGATTTATTCATTTTAATATTTCATTGTTTTCTTTATGTTCTTTTTTTGTGGGTGTATTCTTGAATATTTATTTAAAAATTGAGGGTTTTTATTTTGGTGGTGCATAATTTTAGAACTGGCAGGCAATGGCTGCCCCTTTCATAAAAATGCTAGCCCTAAGGTGAACTGGTAGGGGATCTTTTATTTGGAGGCTATCCTGGTCTTGAGATTGATCTCCCAGAGAGCCAGGGATAAACAGAGAAACCCAGTTTATAAAAATTAAAAAATATAAAAAACGAAAGGGAGAGAGAGAGAGACAGAGAGAGAGAGAGAGAGAGAGACAGAGAGAGATAGAGACAGAGAGAGAGACAGAGAAACAGAGAGACAGAGAGACAGAGACAGAGACAGAGAGAAAAGATAAATAGATAGAAACATAGAAAGAGAGAGTGAGAAAGAGAGAAGGAAAAGAAAAAAAGAGGGAAGGAAGGAAGGAAGGAAGGAAGGAAGGAAGGAAGGAAGGAAGGAAGGAAGGAAGGAAGGAAGAAAAAGAAAGAAAGAAAGAAAGAAAGAAAGAAAGAAAGAAAGAAAGATAAAGAAAGGATAGTTCTTTAAGTTCTTTAACTTCATTTGATTTCCCGGATTTTTAGAAGAGTGCTTTTGAGGGTTTTTTGTTTTCAGATGTCCAGTGTATTTTTTTTTCTAGTTTTTTAAACAATATTACTGTGTTTTAAGATTTGGGGGTATTATATTCCCTTCAGCAATTTATTTTTTATTTATTTATTTTTTTTTATTTTAATTCACATTGGGATTGTGTGTGTGTGTGTTCTTGAATATTTATTTAAAATTTGTGAGATTTAACTTTGGTTTTTCATGGTTTTAACGTTGCCAGGCAAAGAGGGCCATTGCCTATAAAACCTAGCCCTAGAGATTAACAACTAAGGGATTTTTAAGATAGAGGCTAGTTTATTGCATGAAGTGACACCCAGGATGGCCAGAAAAGACAGAGAAAGTCATTCTCAAAAATTCAAAAAGAAAGAAAAAGACAGAGAGAGAGACAGAGAGAGAGAGAGAGAGAGGAGGAAGGAAGGAAGGAAGAAGTAGGAAAGAAAGAAGGTAGGAAGAAAGGAAGAAATTAAGAAAGGAAGAAAGCAAGAAAGCAAGAAAGGAAGAAAGGAAGAAAAGAAAAAAGAAAGAAAGAAAGAGAGAGAGAGAAAAAGAAAGAAAAAACGAATAAATAAACAAACAAATAAACAAATAACTTTTTGGACATTTTGGTCTAACTGTTTTTTTGTTTTTGTTTTTGTTTTGCTTGTTTGTTTGTTAGTTTTTACAATATTATTTTTTCATAAGGGTTTGGTAGGATTTGTTGAAGAGGCTTTTAGAGTTTTTGTTTGTTTGTTTGTTTTTTGGGTTTTTTGTTTTTGTTTTTGTTTTAGAGATTTTAGTGTATTTTTAATTTGTTTGTTTGTTTGTTTGTTTATTTATTTATTTATATTATTTATTTAAAATTGTAGGGTGTTTTAGTGTTTGGGGTTTTTTAAAGATTTTTTTTTACAGTTTTATCTTTCCTTTTTTTTTTAGGTTTATTTGTGTGTGTGTGTGTGTGTGTGTGTGTATCTGTATGTCTGTGTGTGTGTTTTAGAGTATATATATTTTTTTCTTTTTCTATTCCTTTTTAAATTTTTAGGTTTAGTTTTTGAAGTTGAAGTACTTTAAGAATACAAGGAAGTAGTGGCCCTGCCTTTAATCACCTAAATGGGAGTCAGAGGTAGTGATTTCTGAGTTTGAGGCTAGCATTTTCGACAGAGTGTGCTCCATGACAGACAGAGAAACCGGAAACCCAATCCCCAAAAACTCAAAAAAAACAAAAACAAGCAAACAGACAAACAAACAAACAGTTTTTGGGTCAGTTTTGGGATCTTGTATATTTATAAGTTTTTAGAATTATAGTGTTTTTCTTAAGGGTTTTGTAGAGTTTTAAGAAGAGTGTTCTAGAGGATTTTTTTGTTTTTGGTATTGAATGTATTTTTAGTGTTTTTCTGTATTTTTCATATTTTTTTTTCAATTTTTAGTGTGTTTTGGACTTTTCAGGTTTCATTTAGACTTCAAGGATTTATTTATTTTAATATTTCATTGCTTTCTTTATGTTCTTTTTTTGTGGGTGTATTCTTGGATATTTATTTAAAAATTGAGGATTTTAATTTTGGTGGTGCATAATTTTAGAGTTGGCAGGCAATGGCTGCCCCTTTCATATAAATGATAGCCCTAAGGTGAACTGGTAGGGGATCTTTTAGTTGGAGGCAAGCCTGGTCTTGAGATTGATCTCCCAGAGAGCCAGGTATAAACAGAGAAACCCAGTTTTAAAATTAAAAAGTATAGAAAATGAAAAGGAGAGAGAGAGAGAGAGAGAGAGAGAGAGAGAGAGAGAGAGAGAGAGAGAGAGAGAGAAAGATAAATAGATAAATACATAGAGAGAGTGAGAGAGAGAGAAGGAAAAAAAGAGGGAAGGAAGGAAGGAAATAAGGAAGGAAGGAAGGAAGGAAGGCAGGAAGGAAGAAAAAGGAAGGAAGGAAGGAAGGAAGAAAAAGAAAGAAAGAAAGAAACAAACAAACAAATAAAGAAAGAAAGAAACAAAGAAAGAACGAAAGAAAGAAAAAGAAAGAAAGAAAGAAAGAAAGAAAGAAAGAAAGAAGGAAAGAAAGAAAGAAAGAAAGAAAGAAAGAAAGAAAGAAAGAAAGAAAGAAAGAAAGAAAGAAAGAAATTACTTTATGGACATTTTGGACTAACTGGTTTTTTTTTGTTTGTTTGTTTTGTTTTGTTTTGTTATGTTTTTTTTTTTTTTACAATGTTATTGTTTTTTATAAAGGTTTTATAGGGTTTGTTGAAGCAGCTTTTAGAGGGTTTTTTTTTTTTTTTGGTTTTCAATATTTTAGTTATTTTTTTTTTTGGAATTTTTTTTTAAGATTATTGGGTGTTTTAATGTTTTGGGGTTTTTTATTTATTTTTTCTTTTAGAGTTTTATATTTCACTTTTTTTAGGTTTATTTGTTTGTGTTTGTGTGTATGTGTCGATGTCTGTGTGTGTGTATTTTAGAGGCTTTTTTCTTTTTAATTTAAGATTTTATTTTCAAAGTTTCAGTATTTTAGGAATGGCAGGAAGGGGTGGCCCTTGCCTTTAATCTCAGTAATTGTGAGTCAGAGGTATTAGGTTTCTGAGTTCCAGGCTAGTATTTTCTATAGATTGGGTTCCAGTACAGAGAGAGAAACACAGAGAAACCCAATCTCCAAAAAGTCAAAAAAGCAAAAACCAAGAAAAACCAAATAACCAAACAAACAAACCAAAAAAAAAAAAAATCAATTTTTGAGTCAGTTTTGAGTTCTTGTATATTTTTGAGGTTTTTAGAATTTTAGTGTTTTTCTTAAGGGTGTTAAGAAGAGTGTTTTAGAGGTTTCGTTTTCAGTATTTTTGTCTATTGAAGTGTTCTTTTCTGTTTTTCCTTTTTGGGTTTTGTTGTTGCTGTTGTTTTTTTTTTGTTTGTTTGTTTCTTTGTTTATTTTAAGGATACTCGGGGTTTTTTTAAGGTTTTAGATTTCCTTTTTTTTTTCATTGTGTGTTAGGATTTTTGTTTTTTTTTAGGTTATTTTTTTACGTTTTATGTGTTTGTGTGTGTTTGTGTGTGTGTGTGTGTGTGTGTGTGTGTTTGTGTGTGTATTTGTGTGTGTTTCGAGACAGAGTATCCCTATATAAACCTGGCTGTCCTGGAATACACTCTGTAGACCAGGCTGGCCTCGAACTCAGAAACCAGCCTTCCTCTGCCTCCCAAGTGCTGGGATCAAAGGCTTGTGCCACCAAACCCTGCATTTATGTGTCTTCATATGTATGTATGTGTGTGTTTGTGCGTGATGTGTATTTGATGTTTTTTTTTAAATAAATATTAAGGTTTTATAATTGGAGTTTATGAGTTTTACGGTTGCCAGGAAGTGGTGGCCCTTGCCTTAAATCTCAGTAATTGTGAGGAGGAGGTAGTCACTTTTTGAGTTCGAGGCCAGCCTAGTCTACAGAAGGAGATCCAGGACAGACAGGGATACACAGAGAAACCAATCTCCAAAAAATCAAAAAAAAAAAAAAAGAAAGAAAGAAAGAAAGAAAGAAAGAAAGAAAGAAAGAAAGAAAGAAAGAAAAGAGAGAGAGAGAAAGAGAGAGAGAAAGGAAATAAGGGAGGAAGGAGGAAAGAAACGAAGGAAGGAAGAAAGGTAGGAAGAAAGGTAGGAAGAAATTAAGAAAGGAAGAAGGCAAGAAAGAAAGAAAGGAAGAAAAGAAGAAAAAAAGAAAGAAAAAAAGAAAGAAAGAAAGAAAGAAAGAAAGAAAGAAAGAAAGAAAGAAAGAAAGAAAGAAAGAAAGAAAGAAAGAAAGTTATTAGGAACATTTTGCCTTGTGTATTTTTTTTTAATTGACTATAGGTTTTCGTAAGGTTTTGTAGAGTTTTTTGAAGAGTGTTTTAGAGGTTTTGTTTTGGTTTGGTTTGTTTTGGTTTGTTTTGGTTTGGTTTGGTTTGGTTTATAGGCTTCCTTTGTATTTTTAGTGTTTTTTTCTTGTTTTTGTTTTTTGTTTGTTTGTCTGTTGTTGTTGTTTTTATAAGGGTCTTAGTGTATTTTATGGTTCAGTGGTTTAATTTAGGCTTTATTTTCCTTTTTAATTTTTAGTGTATTTCTTAATATTTTTGTTGTAGTTCTTGTTGTTGATCTTGATTTAAAAAAAAATAGCATTTTATGTTTGAGGTTTAATTGTTTTAGGGTTGCCAGACTGTGGTGTTCCTTGCCTTGAATCCCAGAACTTGGGATGCAGAGGCAGGTAGATTTTTTATTTCAAGGTCAGCCTGGTTTACAGATTGATCTCAACAAAAGCCAGGGATATACTGAGAAATCCATTCCTCAAACCCCCTCCCACAAAACAAAGAAAAAAAAAGAAGAAAAAGGAAGAAGGAAAGAAAGAAAGAAAGAAAGAAAGAAAGAAAGAAAGAAAGAAAGAAAGAAAGAAAGAAAGAAAGAAAAAGAAAGAAAGGGAGAGAGAGAGAGAGAGAGACAGACAGACAGACAGACAGACAGACAGACAGACAGACAGACAGACAGACAGACAGACAGACAGACAGACAGACAGGGGAACTGTCTATTGTAGAAGAGGATTGGAATGCAAGTGACCAGTCAGCTGAGCCTTCCTTAGCTAAAATTGCTGGGAGAGGTTTCCTGCTCTTGCTATCCTATAAGGAAGAACTGAGCCCAGTTACTAATCTCACCCACCCCAAGGGCAGGGCTGCAAAGCATGAATTACATGAATCTCTTGATTCTTAAGCAAACAGATATATCTCGAGGATATCATCCTGAGTGAGGTAACCCAATCACAATACAAGTCATTTGATATCCACTCACTGATAAATTGATATTTGCCCAGAAACCTAGAATACCCAAGATACAATTTGCAGAAGATTGTTTTTAAGAAGAAAGGATAGTGAATTATCCTCTCAGAGCTTTCTGCTTGTGACAGATCTTGGGGCAAGAACTCTGTCCTTCAGATGATCTTTAGAATCCTCCCCTAGTACTCTCTTCCTACCTTCATCTTTTCTGTATTTTCTCAAAATAAAAGACTGTGGATATAGAATATTCATTCTAACCTGGAGATTTACCTTTAAATGAAAGCTGGAGTTTATTTTGTTATACAGGAATGAATGGAGCTGTTATTGAACCTGGAGGCCTTTTTATTGTCTGAAAGTGAGTGGAAAATCATAAGGCTTGTGCAAGATTTCAT
>NW_028227277.1:14412414-14417414 GCF_978045245.1 Mus caroli
AAAAACCTAAAAAATAAAGTAAAAATGCAAAAAATAAAATATAATTAAGCCTAAATTAAACACCAAAACTCTAAAACTCACTATAATCCTTAAAAACCAAAAAAAAAAACAAACAACAAAACACTTAACCTACACTAGAAGTCTAAAACCAAATAAATATAAAACTTCTTCTAAAAACCCTACAAACCCCTTACAAAAAAAAAAAAAACTATGAAATTATATAGATATATATCAACCCCAAAATGACCCTTAAGCTACTTTTTGGTTTGATTTCTTTGTTTTTTCAAAACTGTGTTTCTCTGTATAGCCCTGGGTATACTGGAACTCACTCTATAGACCAGGCTTGCTTAGACCTTACAAATCCACCTGCCTCTGCTCCCAAGGGATGGGAATAAAGGCATGAACCACACTTGACTGGCAAAGCTAAAACACTTTACCAAAAGTTAATTTTTTCTTCAAAAATACAATTAATAATAATAATAAATAAATAAATAAATAAATAAATAAATAAATAAATAAATAAATAAATAAATAAATAAATAAATAATTGATGGAAAACTCTAAACGAAAACCCTTCAGCCAAAAAACAAACAACCAAAACACACGACAACCTAGGAGACAAAAAATAAGCAACAATAAAAAATAACAATAACATTCTACAATAATCTTCCAAACACCCTATTAACCTTTTAAAAGACACTAAATTTCTACAAAAATATACAGAGCCATAAATTTCACTAAATCTGTTTTCTTTCTTTCTTTCTTTCTTTCTTTCTTTCTTTCTTTCTTTCTTTCTTTCCTACTTTCTGTCTTCCATTCTCTCTTTCATTCTTCTTTCTTCTTTCCTTCGTTCTTATTATTTTCTTTCTTTTTTTTTCTTCTTTTTTTTCAAGTTTTTGGAGACTGAGTTTCTCTGTGTACTTCTGGCTGTCCTGGAACTCACTCTGTAGACCATGCTGCCTTCGACCTTAACACACTCCAACACACATACACACAAAAAACTCAAAAAAATACTAATACTAAAGAAAAACCCTAAAGCCAAAAACAAACAAACAAACAAAAACACTCTAAAATCTTTTTAAAAAGCACTAAAAATACACTAAAACATAGAAAACCAAAATAACCTCTAAAACAATCTTCATAAAATCCTGAAACTGCTTTAAAGAACCCTAAATTTCTTTTAAAAAAATTATACAGGAAGCCCAAAATATGCATAAAGGAAATTTGGTTCCTTCCTTCCCCTTCCTTCCTTCCCTTCCTTCCTTCCTTCCTTCCTTCCTCCTTCCTTCCTTCCTTCCCTTCCCTTCCCTTCCTTCCTTCCTTCCTTTGTTTCTTTCCTACTTTGTTTTTATTTTATTTATTTATTTATTTTTTTAAATTTTGGAGACTAGGTTTCTCTGTGGATCCCTAGCTCTACTGGAACTGCCACTGTAAACCCATGCTGGCCTTGACCTAAGAAATCCAGTACTTCTTCCTCTCAAGTTCTGTGATTTAAGGCATGGGGCCACCACTGCCTGGCAAACCTAAAACACTTAAATCCAACAATAAAAGCTTAAAAATAAAAAAATAATAATAATCAAAAACTATAAAAACAAAACAAAATCCCTAAAAATAAAAGATAGAACACTAACAAAAATTGAAAAAAAAACCCAAAACCCTAAAACATCCTAAATAAACTAACAAAAAAATCATAAAAAACATTAAAAATACACTAAAATTCGAAAAAAACAAACAAAAAAAAACCTCTAAGATACTCATAAAAAAAACCTACAAAACCCTTTACAAAAACACTAAAAATTCTAAAAAAAAAACCAAACAACAAAAAAAAAACCAAAAAGTCAAAAATGTCCATTAATTATTTTTCTCTTTTCTTTCTTTCATTCTTTCTTTCCTTTCTTTCTTTCTTTCTTTCTTTCTTTCTTTCTTTCTTTCTTTTTTCTTGCTTTCTTTCTTTCTTCTATTTTTTGTTTATCTCTCTGTCCTGTCTATCTATCTATCTATCTATCTATCTATCTATCTATCTATCGTTCTATCTATCGTTCTATCTATCTATCTATTTTTTGAGCTTTTCAGGACTGGAATTTCTATGTGTATCCCCCAATATAAAAACTTTATATTTTTTTCAAAAATAAAAAAAAAAGGAAAACACTAAATGAAAACTCTATATCCAAGCAAACAAACAAACCAAAAAAAAAAAAAAACAAACAAGACAAAACAAAACAAAACAAACCAATAAAAAAATAAAACAGAAAACAAAAATACAAAAAAAAAAAAAAAACTCAGAAATGCCAAAATATCCATTAAGTAATTTTCTCCTTTCTTTCTTTCTTTCTTTCTTTCTTTTTTGTTTCTTTCTTTGTTTCTTTCCATCTTTCTTTCTTTCTTTCTTTCTTTCTTTCTTTCTTTCCTTCCTTCCTTCCTTCTTTCTTTCTTTCTTTCTTTCTTTCTTTCCATCCTTCCTTCCCTCCTTCCTTCCTTCCTTCCTTCCTTCTTTCTTTCTTTCTTTCTTTCTTTCTTTCTTTTCTTTCTTTCTTTCTTCCTTTCTTTTTTTATTAATTTATTATTTATTTATTTATTTATTTATTTATTTTTTTCTTATTTTTTTTCAGATTTTGGAGACTGGGTTTCTATGTGTATCCCTACCTATATTGGACATGCCTCTGTAAACCAGGCTTGCCTTGAACTAACAAAGCCAATACTTCTTCCTCTCAAAGTGCTGGGATTTAAGGCATGGGCCACCACTTCCTGCCTACCCTAAAACTATTAATTCCATCAATAAAACCTTAAAAGTAAAAAAATAATAATATCTTAAAACTCTATAAAATCAAAACAAAAACCCCTAAAAATAAACGATAGAACCCTAAAAGAAAAAAGAAAAAACCCAAAACACTGAAACACCCTAAAAAACTTTTTAAAAAATCAGAAAAAACACTAATAATATACTAAAATACTCAAAAAAAAAAAAAAAAACCCTATAAGATACTGTTATAAAATACCCTACAAAACCCTTTACAAAAAAAAAAAAATAAACAAAACTGAAATTCTAAAAAATATGAAAAAAAAAAGAAAAAAATTAACAGAAAGGACAAAATATCCTTTAAGTAATTTTTTTCTTTCTTTCTTTCTTCCTTTCTTCCTTCCTTCCTTCCTTCCTTCCTTCCTTTCTTTCTTTCTTTCTTTCTTTCTTTCTTTCTTTCTTTCTTTCTTTCTTTCTTTTGTTCGTTCTTTCTTTCTTTCTTTCTTTCTTTCTTTTCTCATTTTATTTCATTTTAATTTATTTCATTTTTTTTTGAGTTTTTCTAGAATGGGTTTCTCTCTGTATCCCTACCTTTCCTGGAGCTCCCTCTTTATATCAGGCTGGCCTCAAACTCAGAAATTTGCCTGCTTCTGCCTCCCATGTGCTGGGATTAAATGCAAGGGCCATCACTGCCTGGCGACCCTAAGGCATGGTCCACAATTTCCTAGCAAACGTAAAACAATTAAATACCAAATATAAAACCTCAAAATTAAAAACAAACAAACAAACAAAAAACAAAAAAACAAAAACCTGAGAAATAAATCAAATGTTAAAAAAATAAAATAAAATTAAGCCTAAATAAAACACCAAAACCCTAAAACTCACTATAATCCTTAAAAAACAAAAAAAACAACAACAACAACAAAACACTTGACCTACACTAGAAGTCTGAAAACCAAATAAATCTAAAACTTCTTCTAAAAACCCTACAAAACCCTTAAGAAAAAACTATAATTATATATATATATGTATATATATATACATATATATGTATATATAAAGTAAGGAAGAAAGAATGAAAAGAATTTTAGGGACATTTTTTGGCTTTTGGTGTATTTTCTTTAGAATTTTAGGTTTTTTGTTTTGTTTTGGTTTGGTTTTTTAAGGAATTGTAGGGTTTTTAGAAGAGTTTTTGTTGTTTTGCTTGAATATATATATATTTTTAAATTTTAGGGTTTTAATATTGGTGTTTCATTGTTTTATGGTTGCCAGGGAATGGTGGCAGAGTGACTTCCAGGGCAGCCAGGGATAAACAGAGAAACCCAGTCTCATAAATGAAAAAAAAAAAAGAAGAAGAAGAAAGAAAGAAAGAAAAGAGTTTTAGAGTACTTTTTTTAAGATGAGTGTTTTAGAGTTTGTTTAATTTTTTGTTTGTTTTTTGTTTTTTGTTTTTGTTTTGTTTTCACAGTTTTCATGTATATTTAGTGTTTTTCCTGTTTCTTTTTTTTTTTTTTTTTCTTTTAATGGATTTTAAGGTGTTTTGGGTTACGGATTTTTTTTTTTAGGCTTTAGGGGTTCCTTTTTATGGTTTTACAAAAATTTTTTAGGTTTTTTTTTTTTGTCTTGTTTTTGTTTTTGTTTTTGTTTTTGTTTTTTTGTCTTTGATAAGATTATTTGAAAATTTTAGAGTTTTATTTTGCAGTTTATGAGTTTTACTCTTGCCAGACAGTGGCGGCAAATGCCTTTAATCCCACACTTGAGAGGCAGAGGTAGTGGATTTCTGAATTTGAGGTCAGCCTGGTATACAAAGTGAGTTCCAGCACAGCCACAATGAAACGCTGTCTCAAAACCAAAAAAGAAAAAAGAAAAAAGAAAAAAAAAAAGGTGTATGATTATTTTTGGGTTCATGTTTTTTTAGAATTTCAGGGTTTTTTAAAAGGTTTTGTAGGGTTTTTAGAAGAATGTTTTTGAGGTACTTTGGTATTCAGGGTTTTAGTACATTTTTAGAGTTTATTCTATATTTTTAAAAGGATGTTAGGGTCTTTCTTTTAGTGATTTTTGGTTCTTAATAGGTTTAAGTGATTTTTTTTTAGCATTTTACTGTTTTATTTAGGGTTTATGTGTGTGTTCTTGAGTTTTGTTTTTCAGGCTTTTAGGTTTTTTTTTAGTGTTTTTCTTGTTTTTTTAATGATTTTAGTATATTGTATGGTTTTGGGATTTAATTTAGCCTTTCTTTTTTTCTCTCTTTTTTTTTCTTTCTTTC
>NW_028227277.1:14422414-14452414 GCF_978045245.1 Mus caroli
TTTTGATGGGGATTGCATTGAATCTGTAGATTGCTTTTGGCAAGATAGCCATTTTTACAATGTTAATCCTGCCAATCCATGAGCATGGGAGATCTTTCCATCTTCTGAGATCTTCTATAATTTCTTTCTTCAGAGACTTGAAGTTTTTATTATACAGATCTTTCACTTCCTTAGTTAGAGTCACGCCAAGATATTTTATATTATTTGTGACTATTGAGAAGGGTGTTGTTTCCCTAATTTCTTTCTCAGCCTGTTTATTCTTTGTGTAGAGAAAGGCCATTGATTTGTTTGAGTTAATTTTATATCCAGCTACTTCACCGAAGCTGTTTATCAGGCTTAGGAGTTCTCTGGTGGAATTTTTAGGGTCACTTATATATACTATCATATCATCTGCAAAAAGTGATATTTTGACTTCATCTTTTCCAATTTGTATCCCTTTGATCTCCTTTTGTTGTCGAATTGCTCTGGCTAGGACTTCAAGTACAATGTTGAATAGGTATGGAGAAAGTGGACAGCCTTGTCTAGTCCCTGATTTTAGAGGGATTGCTTCAAGCTTCTCACCATTTACTTTGATGTTGGCTACTGGTTTGCTGTAGATTGCTTTTATCATGTTTAGGTATGGGCCTTGAATTCCTGATCTTTCCAAGACTTTTATCATGAATGGGTGTTGGATCTTGTCAAATGCTTTTTCCGCATCCTTAATCATCAGGGAAATGCAAATCAAAACAACCCTGAGATTCCACCTCACACCAGTCAAAATGGCTAAGATCAAAAATTCAGGTGACAGCAGATGCTGGCGAGGATGTGGAGAAAGAGGAACACTCCTCCATTGTTGGTGGGATTGCAAGCTTGTACAACCACTCTGGAAATCAGTCTGGCGGTTCCTCAGAAAATTGGACATAGTACTACCGGAGGATCCAGCAATACCTCTCCTGGGCATATATCCAGAAGATGTCCCAACCGGTAAAAAGGACACATGCTCCACTATGTTCATAGCAGCCCTATTTATAATAGCCAGAAGCTGGAAAGAACCCAGATGTCCCTCAACAGAGGAATGGATACAGAAATTATGGTACATTTACACAATGGAGTACTACTCAGCTATTAAAAAGAATGAATTTATGAAATTCCTAGCCAAATGGATGGACCTGGAGGGCATCATCTTGAGTGAAGTAACACAATCACAAAAGAACTCACACAATATGTATTCACTGATAAGTGGATATTAGCCCAAAACTTAGGATACCCAAGATATAAGATACAATTTGATAAACGCATGAAACTCAAGAAGAATGAAGACCAAAGTGTGGACACTGTGCACCTTCTTAGAATTGGGAACAAAACACCCAGGGAAGGAGTTACAGAGACAAAGTTCGTAGCTGTGATGAAAGGATGGACCATTTAGAGACTGCTGTATCCAGGGATCCGTACCATAATCAGCTTCTAAACGCTGACACCATTGCATACACTAGCAAGATTTTGCTGAAAGGACCCAAATATAGCTGTCTCTTGTGAGACGATGCCGGGGCCTAGCAAACACAGGAGTGGATGTTCACAGTCAGCTATTGGATGTATCACAGGGCTCCCAATGGAGAAGCTAGAGAAAGTACCCAAGGAGCTAAAGGGATCTGCAACCCTATTGTTGGAACAACATGATGTACTAACCAGAACCCTGGAGCTCTTGTCTCTAGCTGCATATGTATCGAAAGATGGCCTAGTCGGCCATCAATGGAAAGAGAGGCCCATTGGACTTGCAAACTTTATATGCCCCAATATAGGGGAATGCCAGGGCCAAAAGAATGGGAATGGGTGGGTAGGGAAGTGGGGGGCGCTATGGGGGACTTTTGGGATAGTATTGGAAATGTAATTGAGGAAAATATGTAATAAAAATATATAAAAAAAAAAAGAAAGAAACGGAGGGGGAGAGAGAGACAGACAGACAGACATACAGACAGACAGACACAAAGACACACAGACACAAAGACAGAGAGAGAGAGACAGACAGAGAGACAGAGAGAGATAAAAGGGGAAAGGAAGGAAGAAAGAAAAAGAGAGAGAGAGAGAGAGAGAGGAAGAGAGAGAAGGAGAGAGGAAGGGGTGAGGGATGAAGGAAGGAACAAAGAAACTAAGGAATGAAGGAAAGAAAAAAGAATAAAGGAAGAAAAAAATAATTGTGTTATTGCGTCATTTTTGGTCTCTTGTGTACTTTTTTATTTTTAGGGGTTTTATTTAACATTTTGAAGTGTTTTTAAAGAATGTTTCAGAGCGATATTTATTTTCAGAATTCTAGTGTATTTTTCATATTTTTTCTTTTTTTTTAATTTTTAGTGTGTTTTGGACTTTTCAAGTTTCATTTAGACTTCAAGGATTTATTTATTTTAATATTTCATTGCTTTCTTTGTGTTCTTTTTTTGTGGGTTTATTCTTGAATATTTATTTAAAAATTGAGGTTTTTTGTTTTGGTGGTGCATAATTTTAGAGTTGGCAGGCAATGGCTGCCCCTTTCATATAAATGCTAGCCCTAAGGTGAACTGGTAGGGGATTTTTTAGTTGGAGGCTAGCTTGGTCTTGAGATTGATGTCCCAGAGAGCCAGGGTTAAACAGAGAAACCCAGTTTCTAAAAATTAAAAAATATAGAAAATGAAAGGGAGGGAGAGAGAAAGAGAGAGAGAGAGATACATACGTACATCGAGAGAGAGAGAGAAGTGTGAGAGAGAGAGAGAAGGAAAAGGAAAAAAAGAGGGAAGGATGGAAGGAATAAGGAAGGAAGGAAGAAAAAGAAAGAAAGAAAGAAAGAAAGAAAGAAAGAAAGAAAGAAAGAAAGAAAGAAAGAAAGAAAGGAAGAAAGGAAGGAAGAAAGAAAGGAAGAAAGAAAGATAAAGAAAGGATACTTCTAAGTTCTTTAACTTCATTTGATTTCCTGGATTTTTAGAAGAGTGCTTTCAAGGGTTTTTTGTTTTCAGACATCTAGTGTATTTTTGTGTTTTTTCTAGTTTTTTAAACAAGTTTAATGTGTTTTAGGATTTGGGGGAATTATTTTTTCTTCAGCAATTTATTTTTTATTTATTATTAATTGTTGTTGTATTTTAATGCATATTGGGATTATTGCAATAGAGTACACATATTTTATACTAGTGTATAGAACAGATTTTAAGGTAGTAAATAGCCATAAAATATTGCTATCCTTAATAATTCTGGATCACAAAAAATATATATCACGAGAATATATTATTGTTCAATAATACTGAAATTATTTGAATTTTAAAAAATATTGCTTCCAGTTTTAATATAAAATATTTGCGACTAGGTCAATACACAGAAAATAAAGTAATAAAAATAAGAACAACCAAAACTTTACTAAATTTTTTAAATGCTAATGCTTTAAAATTAGGATTCAATCTAGTAAAGAATATATAATTTTTCTCTAAATAATACTCAAAATAAAAAATTATGAACAGTAATAGTGATTTTCTATTTTCACATATTTTTCATGCTTTCTTGGTAAATATATTAATCTTTAATAAAAGTGTTCAAAGAATGTGCAAATAGAATGTATTCATGAGAAAATAATTAAAAAAAATTTTATTTTTTAAATAAGATTTTTTATTTTATATTAAAATAAAATAACTATTTCTAAAAATGACATTAAAGAATACATGGCATATTAATATTAACACATTCATATTATATTAAAATGAATTAAAGTATTTTATTAAATAAGCAATGTTAGGGCTGATGTATACAGCCTTAGTACAATAAATGTGTGTGTATGAATTCCAAAAATAAACCTGTGTTGTCACTTACTAATGTATAGCAAAACAAGTGACAAAAAGGTGTTACAAAACGTCACAGACTACTAAAGCTTTTGATATAAAGGATGATGTTGAATGATGCTAAAAGTTCTTTAGGAATAATATATTTAATGTCAGTGAATGTGGTGTGGCAACTGACAGGTCATCCTACACTGGGACAGCTGCCGAGAGACCTGTGCTCATCAGGTTCTTTACTGAAAGCAACTGGAAATGAGGACCCTAAAGATTAAGGGTGGAGGTAAGGCCACCCTTGAGGAGTTCCTTCTGCAACATCCCGGTGGCTCAGTTGTAAACTCACATTTCTTAATTACCAAGAACCAGAATAAATTAGAACTGAGAATATTAATACCAAACACGACCCAGTGCATACAAGCATTATTTTAGGGATCCTAAAATATCCTAAATCCTTGAGATGACTCTGTGAACAATGACAGAAATGGAACAACAACAACAAAAATATCAAAAGAGTGTCTAAAGCCCATGAGCTTTCTTTGGCTAAAGGGCAGAGATTTGTGCTGGCAGCTTTGAATGAGAAGACTAGCAATGCTTTGTTGTAAGAAAGCAAGAAAGACCACATTTTCATAATCACTACCTTATAGAAAAAAATGCCTCAGATTTGAATAAGCAATTGTTTAATAAGACTACAGAGCAAGCGAAGCAAAAGAATAGCAAACTGAGGTTTATAAGTCTTTAAAGATCAGTTCAGCCTTTGGAAAGGGCATAATGAGCATAATATAAAATATTACGATAATAGACAATATAAGGAATTGTACCACAAGATCAAAATTACGCATAGCATTTCTGTAGAATGCTGGATTGAAGAAGAACAGAACCAACTGCACAATATGTGAGCCAACGAGGATTTGCGACATGAAAGGTAGTTAAGTAGTTCGCATGTTCAATGAGCAAGATCAGATTAGGAAAACTGTGTTCTCTGGGCCTAGCCAAGCCCATTTTGTGGGAGTCTGCTCTTTTTCTCCTCTTAGATGAAATCTTGCACAAGCCTTATGATTTTCCACTCACTTTCAGACAATAAAAAGGCCTCCAGGTTCAATAACAGCTCCATTCATTCCTGTATAACAAAATAAACTCCAGCTTTCATTTAAAGGTAAATCTCCAGGTTAGAATGAATATTCTATATCCACAGTCTTTTATTTTGAGAAAATACAGAAAAGATGAAGGTAGGAAGAGAGTACTAGGGGAGGATTCTAAAGATCATCTGAAGGACAGAGTTCTTGCCCCAAGATCTGTCACAAGCAGAAAGCTCTGAGAGGATAATTCACTATCCTTTCTTCTTAAAAACAATCTTCTGCAAATTGTATCTTGGGTATTCTAGGTTTCTGGGCAAATATCAATTTATCAGTGAGTGGATATCAAATGACTTGTATTGTGATTGGGTTACCTCACTCAGGATGATATCCTCGAGATATATCCGTTTGCTTAAGAATCAAGAGATTCATGTAATTCATGCTTTGCAGCCCTGCCCTTGGGGTGGGTGAGATTAGTAACTGGGCTCAGTTCTTCCTTATAGGATAGCAAGAGCAGGAAACCTCTCCCAGCAATTTTAGCTAAGGAAGGCTCAGCTGACTGGTCACTTGCATTCCAATCCTCTTCTACAATAGACAGTTCCCCTGTCTGTCTGTCTGTCTGTCTGTCTGTCTGTCTGTCTGTCTGTCTGTCTGTCTGTCTGTCTGTCTGTCTGTCTGTCTGTCTGTCTCTCTCTCTCTCTCTCTCTCTCTCCCTTTCTTTCTTTTTCTTTCTTTCTTTCTTTCTTTCTTTCTTTCTTTCTTTCTTTCTTTCTTTCTTTCTTTCTTTCTTTCTTTCTTTCTTTCCTTCTTCCTTTTTCTTCTTTTTTTTTCTTTGTTTTGTGGGAGGGGGTTTGAGGAATGGATTTCTCAGTATATCCCTGGCTTTTGTTGAGATCAATCTGTAAACCAGGCTGACCTTGAAATAAAAAATCTACCTGCCTCTGCATCCCAAGTTCTGGGATTCAAGGCAAGGAACACCACAGTCTGGCAACCCTAAAACAATTAAACCTCAAACATAAAATGCTATTTTTTTTTTAAATCAAGATCAACAACAAGAACTACAACAAAAATATTAAGAAATACACTAAAAATTAAAAAGGAAAATAAAGCCTAAATTAAACCACTGAACCATAAAATACACTAAGACCCTTATAAAAACAACAACAACAGACAAACAAACAAAAAACAAAAACAAGAAAAAAACACTAAAAATACACAGGAAGCCTATAAACCAAACCAAACCAAACCAAACCAAACCAAACCAAAACAAACCAAACCAAAACAAAACCTCTAAAACACTCTTCAAAAAACTCTACAAAACCTTACGAAAACCTATAGTCAATTAAAAAAAAATACACAAGGCAAAATGTTCCTAATAACTTTCTTTCTTTCTTTCTTTCTTTCTTTCTTTCTTTCTTTCTTTCTTTCTTTCTTTCTTTCTTTCTTTCTTTCTTTCTTTCTTTTTTTCTTTCTTTTTTTCTTCTTTTCTTCCTTTCTTTCTTTCTTGCCTTCTTCCTTTCTTAATTTCTTCCTACCTTTCTTCCTACCTTTCTTCCTTCCTTCGTTTCTTTCCTCCTTCCTCCCTTATTTCCTTTCTCTCTCTCTTTCTCTCTCTCTCTTTTCTTTCTTTCTTTCTTTCTTTCTTTCTTTCTTTCTTTCTTTCTTTCTTTCTTTTTTTTTTTTTTTGATTTTTTGGAGATTGGTTTCTCTGTGTATCCCTGTCTGTCCTGGATCTCCTTCTGTAGACTAGGCTGGCCTCGAACTCAAAAAGTGACTACCTCCTCCTCACAATTACTGAGATTTAAGGCAAGGGCCACCACTTCCTGGCAACCGTAAAACTCATAAACTCCAATTATAAAACCTTAATATTTATTTAAAAAAAAAACATCAAATACACATCACGCACAAACACACACATACATACATATGAAGACACATAAATGCAGGGTTTGGTGGCACACGCCTTTGATCCCAGCACTTGGGAGGCAGAGGAAGGCTGGTTTCTGAGTTCGAGGCCAGCCTGGTCTACAGAGTGTATTCCAGGACAGCCAGGTTTATATAGGGATACTCTGTCTCGAAACACACACAAATACACACACAAACACACACACACACACACACACACACACACACACAAACACACACAAACACATAAAACGTAAAAAAATAACCTAAAAAAAACAAAAATCCTAACACACAATGAAAAAAAAAAGGAAATCTAAAACCTTAAAAAAACCCCGAGTATCCTTAAAATAAACAAAGAAACAAACAAACAAAAAAAAAACAACAGCAACAACAAAACCCAAAAAGGAAAAACAGAAAAGAACACTTCAATAGACAAAAATACTGAAAACGAAACCTCTAAAACACTCTTCTTAACACCCTTAAGAAAAACACTAAAATTCTAAAAACCTCAAAAATATACAAGAACTCAAAACTGACTCAAAAATTGATTTTTTTTTTTTTTGGTTTGTTTGTTTGGTTAGTTGGTTTTTCTTGGTTTTTGCTTTTTTGACTTTTTGGAGATTGGGTTTCTCTGTGTTTCTCTCTCTGTACTGGAACCCAATCTATAGAAAATACTAGCCTGGAACTCAGAAACCTAATACCTCTGACTCACAATTACTGAGATTAAAGGCAAGGGCCACCCCTTCCTGCCATTCCTAAAATACTGAAACTTTGAAAATAAAATCTTAAATTAAAAAGAAAAAAGCCTCTAAAATACACACACACAGACATCGACACATACACACAAACACAAACAAATAAACCTAAAAAAAGTGAAATATAAAACTCTAAAAGAAAAAATAAATAAAAAACCCCAAAACATTAAAACACCCAATAATCTTAAAAAAAAATTCCAAAAAAAAAAATAACTAAAATATTGAAAACCAAAAAAAAAAAAAACCCTCTAAAAGCTGCTTCAACAAACCCTACAAAACCTTTATAAAAAACAATAACATTGTAAAAAAAAAAAACATAACAAAACAAAACAAAACAAACAAACAAAAAAAAACCAGTTAGTCCAAAATGTCCATAAAGTAATTTCTTTCTTTCTTTCTTTCTTTCTTTCTTTCTTTCTTTCTTTCTTTCTTTCTTTCTTTCTTTCTTTCCTTCCTTCTTTCTTTCTTTCTTTCTTTCTTTTTCTTTCTTTCGTTCTTTCTTTGTTTCTTTCTTTCTTTATTTGTTTGTTTGTTTCTTTCTTTCTTTCTTTTTCTTCCTTCCTTCCTTCCTTCCTTTTTCTTCCTTCCTGCCTTCCTTCCTTCCTTCCTTCCTTATTTCCTTCCTTCCTTCCCTCTTTTTTTCCTTCTCTCTCTCTCACTCTCTCTATGTATTTATCTATTTATCTATTTATCTTTCTCTCTCTCTCTCTCTCTCTCTCTCTCTCTCTCTCTCTCTCTCTCTCTCCTTTTCATTTTCTATACTTTTTAATTTTAAAACTGGGTTTCTCTGTTTATACCTGGCTCTCTGGGAGATCAATCTCAAGACCAGGCTTGCCTCCAACTAAACGATCCCCTACCAGTTCACCTTAGGGCTATCATTTATATGAAAGGGGCAGCCATTGCCTGCCAACTCTAAAATTATGCACCACCAAAATTAAAATCCTCAATTTTTAAATAAATATCCAAGAATACACCCACAAAAAAAGAACATAAAGAAAGCAATGAAATATTAAAATAAATAAATCCTTGAAGTCTAAATGAAACCTGAAAAGTCCAAAACACACTAAAAATTGAAAAAAAAATATGAAAAATACAGAAAAACACTAAAAATACATTCAATACCAAAAACAAAAAAATCCTCTAGAACACTCTTCTTAAAACTCTACAAAACCCTTAAGAAAAACACTATAATTCTAAAAACTTATAAATATACAAGATCCCAAAACTGACCCAAAAACTGTTTGTTTGTTTGTCTGTTTGCTTGTTTTTGGTTTTTTTGAGTTTTTGGGGATTGGGTTTCCGGTTTCTCTGTCTGTCATGGAGCACACTCTGTCGAAAATGCTAGCCTCAAACTCAGAAATCACTACCTCTGACTCCCATTTAGTGTGATTAAAGGCAGGGCCACTACTTCCTTGTATTCTTAAAGTACTTCAACTTCAAAAACTAAACCTAAAAATTTAAAAAGGAATAGAAAAAGAAAAAAAAAATATATACTCTAAAACACACACACAGACATACAGATACACACACACACACACACACACACACACAAATAAACCTAAAAAAAAAAGGAAAGATAAAACTGTAAAAAAAAATCTTTAAAAAACCCCAAACACTAAAACACCCTACAATTTTAAATAAATAATATAAATAAATAAATAAACAAACAAACAAACAAACAAACAAATTAAAAATACACTAAAATCTCTAAAACAAAAACAAAAAACCCAAAAAACAAACAAACAAACAAAAACTCTAAAAGCCTCTTCAACAAATCCTACCAAACCCTTATGAAAAAATAATATTGTAAAAACTAACAAACAAACAAGCAAAACAAAAACAAAAACAAAAAAACAGTTAGACCAAAATGTCCAAAAAGTTATTTGTTTATTTGTTTGTTTATTTATTCGTTTTTTCTTTCTTTTTCTCTCTCTCTCTTTCTTTCTTTCTTTTTTCTTTTCTTCCTTTCTTCCTTTCTTGCTTTCTTGCTTTCTTCCTTTCTTAATTTCTTCCTTTCTTCCTACCTTCTTTCTTTCCTACTTCTTCCTTCCTTCCTTCCTCCTCTCTCTCTCTCTCTCTCTGTCTCTCTCTCTGTCTTTTTCTTTCTTTTTGAATTTTTGAGAATGACTTTCTCTGTCTTTTCTGGCCATCCTGGGTGTCACTTCATGCAATAAACTAGCCTCTATCTTAAAAATCCCTTAGTTGTTAATCTCTAGGGCTAGGTTTTATAGGCAATGGCCCTCTTTGCCTGGCAACGTTAAAACCATGAAAAACCAAAGTTAAACCTCACAAATTTTAAATAAATATTCAAGAACACACACACACACAATCCCAATGTGAATTAAAATAAAAAAAATAAATAAATAAAAAATAAATTGCTGAAGGGAATATAATACCCCCAAATCTTAAAACACAGTAATATTGTTTAAAAAACTAGAAAAAAAAATACACTGGACATCTGAAAACAAAAAACCCTCAAAAGCACTCTTCTAAAAATCCGGGAAATCAAATGAAGTTAAAGAACTTAAAGAACTATCCTTTCTTTATCTTTCTTTCTTTCTTTCTTTCTTTCTTTCTTTCTTTCTTTCTTTCTTTCTTTTTCTTCCTTCCTTCCTTCCTTCCTTCCTTCCTTCCTTCCTTCCTTCCTTCCTTCCTTCCTTCCCTCTTTTTTTCTTTTCCTTCTCTCTTTCTCACTCTCTCTTTCTATGTTTCTATCTATTTATCTTTTCTCTCTGTCTCTGTCTCTGTCTCTCTGTCTCTCTGTTTCTCTGTCTCTCTCTCTGTCTCTATCTCTCTCTGTCTCTCTCTCTCTCTCTCTGTCTCTCTCTCTCTCCCTTTCGTTTTTTATATTTTTTAATTTTTATAAACTGGGTTTCTCTGTTTATCCCTGGCTCTCTGGGAGATCAATCTCAAGACCAGGATAGCCTCCAAATAAAAGATCCCCTACCAGTTCACCTTAGGGCTAGCATTTTTATGAAAGGGGCAGCCATTGCCTGCCAGTTCTAAAATTATGCACCACCAAAATAAAAACCCTCAATTTTTAAATAAATATTCAAGAATACACCCACAAAAAAAGAACATAAAGAAAACAATGAAATATTAAAATGAATAAATCCTTGAAGTCTAAATGAAACCTGAAAATTACAAAACACTAAAAATTAAAAAAAAAAAAACAGAAAAAATATGAAAAATACACTAGATCTGAAAACAAAAAAAAACTCTGTGAAACATCCTTTAAAAACACTTCAAAATCTTAAATAAAACCTCTAAAAATAAAAAAAGTGCACATGAGACCAAAAATGACCCTGTATCACAATTCTTTTTTTCTTCCTTTTTTCTTTTTTCTTTCCTTCATTCCTGAGTTCCTTTGATCCTTCCTTCATCCCTCCTTCTCTCTCTTCCTCCCTCTCTCTCTCTTTTTCTTTCTTATTCCTCTCCCCCTTTATCTCTCTCTGTCTATCTCTCTCTCGCTCTGTCTCTGTGTCTGTCTGTCTGTCAGTCTGTCTGTCTCTCTGTCTGTCTCTCTCTCTCTCTTTCTCTCTCTTCCTCTGTTTCTTTCATTGATCTATTTGTAATTTCTTGGAGAGTGGGTTTCTCTGTGTATCCATAACTGTTCTGGAATTTATTCGGAAGACCAAGCTAGCTGCCAACTAAAAAATTTCTCCTCTCTCTCACTTCCTCTGTTTATTTTATTTTTTTTTTTTGAGTTTTTAGATTGGGATTTTCTGTGTATCTCTTACTGTCCTCCAGATTCCTGTAGAGATCATGCTGAACTCTAAATAATAAAAAAAAAAAAATCACTTACATCTGCCTCTCAATAGCTGGAATTAAAGGCATGGTCAACACTGACTGGCAAAACCAAAACAATGAAAACACAAATATAAAACCCTAATATTTTTGGAAAAAAAGAAAAAACAAAAATTAAAACAAGAATTAGAACAAAAAACCCATAATAAATATACTAAAATGGTAAAAAAAAAGTTAATTAAAGTATTCATTAAAACTGAAACACTAAAATACACTAACATCATTAAAAAATAATAATGAAAAACAATAAAAGTACACAACAAGCTTGAAATACAAGAAACTCTAAATCACTAAAGACTCGACAAGATTTTGAAATACCCTAGAAATCAGAAAAGAGTACACAAGAATCCGAAATATGCCTAAAATATTTATTTATCTATCTATCTATCTATCTATCTATCTATCTATCTATCTATCTATCTATCTATCTATTTATTTATTTATAATTACTTATTTATTTTATACATTCTGTCTTTCTATCTTTCTTCTTTTCTTTCTATCTTTCTTCCTTCCTTTCTTTCCTCTTTCTTTCTTTCTTTCTTTCTTTCTTTCTTTCTTTCTTTCTTTCTTCCTTCCTTCCTTCCTTCCTTCCTTCCTTTCTTTCTTTCTTTTTTTCTATCTTTCTTTCTTTCTTTCTTTCTTTCTTTCTTTCTTTCTTTCTTTCTTTCTTTCCCTTTCCTCCTTCATTCCTAAATTTATCTCTCTGTCTCTCATTATTTTTTGTCTTTGTTTTTTCTTTTTTTCTATCATTTTCTCACTCTCCTCTCATTCCTTCCTTCTTTCTTCCTTCATCATTGCTTCAATCCTTCTTTCCTTCCTTCTATCCTTCCTTCCTCTCACTCTCTCTCACTCTCTTCCTCTTTCATTCATTTCTTTATTTCTTTGTTTCTATCTGTATTACTTTCTCTAAATCTCTCAACAGATATAAATATTTCTAAATGATCCCATGCATCCTATCTGATCACCAGGACAAGGCTGAAGTCAATTAAAGCGTAAATTAAATATCAACCACTTAAATACAATAAAATCATTTTTTAAAAAAATATAGAATACACTAAAAATGCAATAGAAGCTTGAAAAAGAAGAAACTCTAAATCACTTTTCTAAAAATTCTACAAATTCTTTTAAAATACCATGGGAATCTAAAATGAATACACATGAATCCGAAATATCCCTAAAATGATTGCTTTCGTATTTATTTACTTATTTGTTTGTTTGTTTATTTATTTGTTTGTTTATTCATTCATTCTTTCATTTATTTATTTTAAATAAATTTTGTATATTTTTTAAATTATCTCTTTCTCCCTAAGTTTCTATTTCTGAATCTTACTATCTTTATCCCTTCCTATCTCTCTCTCTCTTTTTCTCTCTTTCTTTTTTCTTTCTTTCTTTCTCTCTCTCTTCCATTCTTTCTTCCTTCCTTTGTTCCTTCCTTGGTTCCTTCCTTCGTTCCTTCGTTCCTTCCTTCCTTCCTTCCTTCCTTCCTTCCTTCCTTCCTTCCTTCCTTCCTTCCTACCATCCTGCCTTCCTTTCTCTCTCCCTCTCTTTCTTTTTTCTTTTTCATTCCTTGTTTTTTTTTTGTTTCTCTCTGTGTGTGTGTGTGAGAGTGTGTGTGTGTGTATTACTTTCTCTCTCTCTCTCTCTCTGTCTCTCTCCTTTCTCTAACTTCCTCTGTTTATTTTTTTTTGAGTTTTTTAGATTAGATTTTCTGTGTATCTCTTACTGTCCTCCAGATTCCTGTAGATATCATGCTGAACTCTAAATAAAAAAAAAAATCACTTACATCTGCCTCTCAATAGCTGGAATTAAAGGCATGGTCAACACTGACTGGCAAAACCAAAACAATGAAAACATAATTATAAAACCCTAATATTTTTGGAAAAAAAGAAACAACAAAAATTACAACAAGAATTAGAACAACAACAAAACAATAATAAATATACTAAAATGGTAAAAAAGTTAAAGTATTCATTTAAATTGAAACACTAAAATACACTAACAACATTAAAAAATAATAATAAAAGACAATAAAAGTACACTACAAGCTTGAAATCCAAGAAACTCTAAATCACTAAAGACTCTACAAAACTTTGAAATACCCTAGAAATCAGAAAAGAATACACAAGAATCCGAAATATTTATTTATTTATTTATTTATTTATTTATTTATTTATTTATAATTACTTATTATTTATTTTATACATTCTGTCTTTCTATCTTTCTTCCTTTTTTCTATCTTCCTTCCTTTCTTTGTTTTTTCTTTCTTTCTCTTTCTCTCTTTCTTTCTTCTTTCCTCCCTTCCTTCCTTCCTTCCTTCCTTCCTTCCTTCCTTCCTTCCTTCCTTCCTTCCTTCCTTCCTTCCTTCCTTCCTTCCTTCCTATCACACTCTCTCACTCTCTCCGTCTTTTTTTTTCTTTTTCTTTGTTTGTTTGTTCCTTTTTTATTACTTTCAATTTCTCAACAGATATAAATATTTTGAAATAATCCAATGCATTTCATTTGATCACCCTGTAAAAGGCTGAAGTCAATTAAAGCTTAAATTAAAACCCAAACATTTAAATACACTAAACTCAATAAAAAGAAAAAAAAATTAAAAATACAATAGAAGCCTGAAAATAAAGATACTCTAAATCGCTTTTCTAAGAACACAACAAATTTTTTTTTAAATACCATAGAAATCTAAAAAGAATACACATGAAGACAAAATATCCCTAAAACATTTTTTGTTTGTTTGTTCATTGATTTTTAATTAATTTTGTATATTTTATGAATTCTGTCTTTTTAACTATGTTTTATCTGTCTCTTTCTCTTTTTCCCTTCCTTCCTTCCTTCTTTCCTTCCTTCCTTCCTTCCTTCCTTCCTTCCTTCCTTCCTTCCTTCCTTCCTTCCTTCCTTCCTCTCTCTCTCTCTCTCTCTCTCTCTCTTTCTTTCTTTCTTTCTTTCTTTCTTTCTTTCTCTCTCTTCCATCCTAACTTTCTCCTTCCTTCCATCCTTCCTTTTTTCCATCCATCCTTCCTACCTTCCTTCTTTCCTTCCTTCCTTCCTCTCTATCTCCCTCTCTTTCTTTTTTCTTTTTCTTTCATTGTTTGTTTTTTTTCTTTCTCTCTCTCTTTCTCTCTCTCTCTCTCGATCTGTATGTGTGTGTCTCTCTCTGTGTCTCTCTCCCTATCTCCCTCGGTTTTTTTTTTTTTTTGAGTTTTTTAAACTGGGGTTTTCTGTGTATCTCTTACTGTTCTCCAACTAACTGTACAGTCTATGCTGAACTCTAAGGAAAAAAAAAATCACTTACATCTGCCTCTCAATATTTGGAATTAAAGTCATGGTCAACACTGCCTAGCAAAACCAAAACAATGAAACCCCAAATATAAAATCCTAATATATTTTTTTTTTTTTGGAAAAAAGAGTATACGAAAATTACAACAACAAAACCATAAGAAATACCGTAAAATCCTTCAAAAAATGAAGTCAGTTAAAGCATAAATTAAAACTGAAACCCTAAAATATTCTAACATCATTTAAAAAAAAAACAAACAAAACAAAATAGAAAAACAACAAAGAAATATATTAGAAGCCCAAAAACCAAGAAAATCTAAATCACTATACTAAAGTCTCTACAAAACTTTTGAAATACCCTAGAAATCTGAAAAGAATACACAAGAAGCCAAAATATGCCTAAGATAATTATTTATTTATTTATTTATTTATTTATTTATTTATTTATTTATTTATCTATTTATGAATAATTACATATTTATTTTATAAATTCTATCTTTCTTGCTTTTTTCTTTCTTTCTTTGCTTTCCTCCTTCCTTTCTTACTTTATCTCTTTGTCTCCCTCTTTCTTTATTTCTTGTCTTTATTTGTTTTTTTTTATTTTTCTATCTTTTCCTCACTCTCCCTTCCTTCCTCTCTTCCTTCTTTCCTTCCTTCCTTCATCCTTCCTTCTTTATTTCCCTTCTTCCTTCCTTCCTTCCTTCCTTCCTTCCTTCCTTCCTTCCTTCCTTTCTTCCTTCGAAATAATCCCATGCATTTCATCTGATCACCCAGGAAAAGGCTGAAGTCAATTAAAGCTTAAATTAAAACCCAAACATTTAAATGCACTAAAATCATAAAAAAAAAAACACTAAAAATACAATAGAAGCCTGAAAAAAAAAAAAACTCTAAATCACTTTTCTAAAAACTCTACAAAACCTACAAAACCTTTTAAAATACCATAGAAATCTAAAAAGAATACACATGAAGCCGAAATATCGCTAAAACGTTCGTTTGTGTTTTTGTTCATTTTTAATTAATTTTGTATATTTTATAAATTCTGTCTTTTTAGCTGTTTTTAATCTATGTCTCTATCTCTTTATTTCTTCCTCTCTTTCTCTCTTCCTCTCTTTTTTTCTTCCTCATTCTTTCTTTCTTTATTTCCTTTTCTTTCTTTCTTACCTTTTTTCTTTGTTTCTTTGTTCCTTTCTTTCTTTCTTTCTTTCTTTCTTTCTTTCTTTCTTTCTTTCTTTCTTTCTTTCTTTCTTTCGTTCTTCCTTCCTTCCTTCCTTCCTTCCTTCCTTCCTTCCTTCCTTCCTTCCTTCCTTCCTTCCTTTCTTTCTTTCTTTCTTTCTTTCTTTCTTTCTTTCTTTGTCTCCCCTTTCCGTCCTAACTTTATTCTTCCTCCCTCCCTCCCTCCCTCCTTCCCTCCCTCCCTCCCTCCCTCCCTCCCTCCCTCCCTTCCTTCCTTCCTTCCTTCCTTCCTTCCTTCCTTCCTTCCTTCCTTCCTTCCACTCTAATTCCCTGTCTTTCTTTTTTTTTCTTTCTTGTTTGTTTGTTTTTTCTTTCTAACTTTCTCTCTCTCTCTCTCTCTCTCTCTCTCTCTCTCTCTCTCTCTCCCTCTCTCTCTCTTGATCTGTATGTCTCTCTCTCTCTCTCTCTGTCTCTCTCTCCCTCGGTTTTTTTTTTATTTTTTTTATTTTTTTGATTGAGTTTTTCTGTGTATCTCTTACTGTCCTCCAGCTTACTGTAGAGACCATGCTGAACTCTAAGTAAAAAAAAAAAAAAATCACTTACATCTACCTCTCAATAGTAGGAATTAAAGGCATGGTCAACAATGCCTGGCAAAACCAAAACAATGAAAACCCAAATATAAAACACTAAATTTTTTTTTTTTTTTTTGGAAAAAAGAGAACAACAAAAATTAAAACAACAACAACAAAACCATAATAATACCATAAAAATCCTTCAAAAAGTGAAGTCAGTTAAAGCATAAATTAAAACTGAAACCCTAAAATACACTAACATCTTAAAAAATAACAAACAAAACAAAATAGAATAACAAAAATATACATTAGAAGCCCTAAAACCAAGAAACTCTAAATCACTATACTAAAGTCTGTACAAAACTTTTGAAATACCCTAGAAATCTGAAAAGAATACTCAAGAAGCCGAAATATGCCTAAGATATTTTTATTTATTTATTTATTTATTTATTTATTTATTTATTTATTTATACATTTATTTATATATCTACTTATGTATGAATAATTACATATTTATTTTATAAATTCTGTCTTTCTTTCTTCCTTTCTTCCTTTCTTTCTCTCTCTTTCTTTCTTTCTTTCTTTCTTTCTTTCTTTCTTTCTTTTCTTTATTTTTTTTTCTATTTTTCCATCTTTTCCTCACTCTCCCTTTCTTCCTCTTCCTTCCTTTCTTCCTCTTCCTTCCTCCTTCCTTCCTTCCTTCCTATCACTCTCTCTCACTCTCTCCATCTTTTTTTCTTTTTATTTCTTTGTTTCTTTTTGTATTACTTTCTCTCAATTTCTCAACAGATATAAATATTTCGAAATACTCCCATGCATTTTATTTGATCACCCAGGAAAAGGCTGAAGTCAATTAAAGCTTAAATTGAAACCCAAATATTTAAATGCACTAAAATCATTAAAAAAAAAACACTAAAAATACATTAGAAGGCTGAAAAACAAGAAACTCTAAATCACTATTCTAAAAACTCTACAAATTGATTTAAAATACCATAGAAATCTAAAAAGAATACACATGAAGCTGAAATATCCCTAAAACATTTGTTTACTTTTTTTCATATATTTTTAATTAATTTTGTATATTTTATAAATGCTGTCTTTTTCCTGATGTTTTTATCTCTGTCTCGTTCTCCCTTTCTCCCTTTCTTTCTTTCTTTCTTTCTTTCTTTCTTTCTTTCTTTCTTTCTTTCTTTCTTTCTTTCCTTCCTTCCTTCCTTCCTTCCTTCCTTCCTTCCTTCCTTCCTTCCTCCTTCCTTCCTTCCTTCCTTCCTTCCTTCCTTCCTTCCTTCCTTCCTTTTTTTTTTCTTTATTTCTTTCTTTCTTTTTTTCTTTCTATCTCTCTTTCTTGCTTGTATTTTGGAGATTGGGATTCCCTGTGTATACCATGGAGGGCCTAAAAATCACTCTTTACATGAGGCTGGCCTTCAATTAGGAAATCCACCTTCCTCTGCCTACCAAATGTGGGATTGAAGGCATGGATCATCACTGCCTGGCAACACTAAAACTCTTAAATCCCCAAATAATAACCCTAAAAATTTTTAAGCAAATATTTAAAATCACACACACAACACACACACAATCAAATAAACCAGTAAAACATTAAAAAAAATTAATTAAACCCTAATAAGAACTGAAATTCAAGAAAAAATGTTAAAATTCATAATAAACAAAGAAAAAAAAACTATAAAAATATACTAAAACACTTAAAACCAAAAATCTCTAAAACACTATTCTAAAAATCTTACAAAACCCATAAAAAAACTGTAAAATTCTTAAAAATATAAATATATATATACATATTTAAGAATGCAAAATATTCCTTATTTTTTCCTTATATTTTTTTTCTTTGATTTTATGTAGACAGGGTTTCTCTATGTATTCCTGGCTGTCCTGGAACTTACACGAGACTAGCCTGACAATGAACTCAGAAATCCAAGACCTCTGCCTCTAAAGTTCTTGAATAAAAGGCATGGGATACCTCAAACTGGAAACCCTAAAATTTTTAATCTAGAAAATAAAACCTTAACATTTTTAAAAATACTTATGAACACACACACACATACACAAACACGTACTAAAACACTAAAATATAACAGTAAATCCAAAAAAACCCTCCATAATTTTAAAAGACACTATTCATACAAAAAATAAAAAATAAAAGACCCTTCTAAAAACCCTTAAAATGCTTTCAAAATTCCAAAAATTTCCATAGAGTAACTTCCTTATGTACAGTATTTCTTTCATTTTTTTCTTTTTTCTTTTTTTCTTTCTCTTTGTTTGTTTGTTTGTTTGTTTGTTTCTTTCTTTCTTTCTTTCTTTCTTTCTTTCTTTCTTTCTTTCTCTCTGTTTCTTTCTTTCTCCCTTTGTCTCTCTCTCTTTTTCTTTCTCTCTTTCTTTCTTTCTTTCTTTCTTTCTTTCTTTCTTTCTTTCTTTTTTCTTTCTTCTTTCTCTTTGTCTTTGTTTTTTGTTTCTTCCTAAATTTCTCTCTCACTGTCTCTGTGTCTGTCTCTCTGTCTCTCTTTCTCTCTCTGTCTCTCTCTGTCTCTGTCTCTCTGTCTCTCTGACTCACTATTTCTCTGTCTCTCTGTCTCTCTCTGTCTCTCTCTGTGTCTCTCTCTCTGTCTCTCTCTTTCTCTGTCTCTCTGTCTCTCTGTCTCTCTCTCTCTCTCTCTCTCTCTCTCTCTTGAGTTTCTTTGTGTATCTCTGGTTGACTTCCAGCTCCATGTGGAGGCCTCAAAGAACGCTAATTAAAAAACAAAACAAAACAAAACAAAACAAAAACCTAACTCTGTCTCCCAATTACTGAGATTAAAGAAATGGGTCAACATTGCCTGGCAAACCCAAAACTAGAAAATCTCAAATATAACCCCCTAAATGTTTATAAAAAAATCAAGTACAAAAACAACACCACCAAAAACAAAACCCTAAGCAATACAGTAAAATGCTACAAAAGTCAAGTAAAATCAAACCTAAATTAAACCTTAAACCCAAAAATACACTAAAATCATTAAAAAGAAAAAGAAAAAGCACTAAAGATACACTAGAAGCCTGAACAAAGACAAGGACCAAACCCAAAGAAATACATTAAAATGGTAACAAAATAAAGTAAAATAAAGCCTAAATGAAATCCCAAATCGGTAAATACACTAAAATCATTTAAAAAAAAATATGTGTATACCCTGGCAACATGGAAATCACTCTGTAGTCCAGGCTGCCCTAGAAATCAGAAATCTACCTGCCTCTGCCTAACCAAGTGTGGGATTGAAGGCATGGATCACCACTGCCTGGCAAAATTAAAACATTTAAACCCAAAAAATATAAACATAAATATTTTGTAAAAACATTCAAGAACACAAACACACAAAATAGGAAAACGTTAAGAAAATGAAATAAAGCCCAATAAGAATGAAAATCAAGAAAAAAATCCTAAATTCTTAATAAACAAAGAAAAAAAATAGTATACATATATTAAAATTCTTAACACCAAAAATCTCTAAAACGCGAAAAAAAAAACTACAAAACTCATAAAAAAAACTAAAATTATATATATTTATTTATTTAGGTTTATGTTATGTTTATGTTTATATTCATATTTATATATTCAAGAATCTAAAAATGATTCTAACCCCCCCCCTTAAAAAATTCTCTTTGTATTCCTGTCTATCCTGAAACTCACCATGCAGACTAGTCTGACCATTAACTCAGAAATCCAAGACCTCTGCCTATAAAGTTCTGGGATAAAACAGATGGGTCACCACACACTGGCAAAAATAAATTTTTATACTACAAAATAAAACCATACATTTTTGAAAAATACTCAAGAACTGACAAACAGACAGACAGGCAGACAGGCAGTCAGTCAGACAGACAGACAGACACACACACACACACAAACACACACATATACACTCATACAAAATAGTAAAACCTTAAAATATAACCGTAAAAAAAAAAAAAAAAAAAAAAAAAACACTCTAAAACCTATTAAAAGACACTAAATATAAACTAAAATCAAAAAAATCCAAAAAATAAAAACTATAAAACAGTCATCTAAGATCTCTAAAAACGTTTTCAAAAAATTCTAATATTCATAAAAAAATACTAAAGAACCCAAAAGATTTCCATACAGTAAATTTCTTACTTAATCTATTCCTTTCTTTCTTTCTTTCTTTCTTTCTTTCTTTCTTTCTTTCTTCCTTCCTTCCCTCTCTCCCTCCCTCCATCCCTCCCTCATTTCCTCCCTCCCTTCCTCCCTCCTTTCTTTCTTTCTTCTTTCTTTTTTTGGATTTTTGTTTCTCTCTCTCTCTCTCTCTCTCTCTCTCTCTCTCTCTCTTTCTCTCTCTCTCTCTCTCTCTCACTCTCTTTGTCCCTCCCTCCCTTCCTCTCTCTCTCCTCTCTCTCTCTGTCTCTCTCTGTCTCTCTCTGTCTCTCTCTGTCTCTCTCTGTCTCTCTGTCTTTGAGTTTTGGAGACTGCGTTTCTCTGTGTATCAATGGCTGTCTTCTACCTCCCTGTGGAGACCTTGCTGAACTCTACTTTAAAAAAAAAAAAAAGCACCTAACTTTGTCTCTGAATTGATGGGATTAAAGTCATGGACCAACTTTGCCAGGCAATCCCAAATGATCAAATCACAAATATAAAACCTTTAATGTTTTTTTAGAAAAAAATCAAGTCTAAAACAACAACTGTAGTCTCCTGTCCCCAAGCCTGAAACCTGCATGCTCAGTGGTGGAGTGTGCTGCTCAATTGTTCTACCTAGCCCACTGCTGGAGCTTGCTGATTTGCTCTTCCAAAGCTGTCACGTGGTCACCCTGCTACTGGACCCCAAGATTATTATTTGTCAGGAATTGGGCCCCCTTCCCCTTCTCCATAACTGCATGCAGAATAGTAAAATTGAGCTTTAATCAGGATGACTGTCTTAGGTCCATTTTTATCTCATACTCTCTAGCCCTTCTTCTCTTCCAGGTTATTAAGGTGACTTTCCAGCCTAGAACCCACACAAATGGTCATGTGGGTGGAGACAACATTTGGCGAACAAACACAGGACTGAGAAATGGCAGGGGACATTTGGAAGAAGCACTGCTGGTTTGGATCTCCATAAAAGAAGAAAATAATTAAAGGAAATTCATACCGGAGAAGGTTGGTATGGGCAAAGTTGAAACAGGATTAACCCAAATGCTAATTCACTTAGTTTCAGCAGTGAAGTTTATCAGGGACTAGGAACTGTTAGGCGATTAGACATAGCTCCCAGAAGCTACATTTTTAGGCATTAGAAAAGAAAGGATTTATTAAAAAGGATATTAATGATCAGGTGGAAAAACCACAGTCCAAAAAAAAATAAAAAATAAAAAATAAAACTGCATCATGAGGAGGGAGGAAAATGTCCTAAAAAGCACAGTTAATTTCAGGAGTGCCATGCTTTGTTCTCTCTGGGTCTTATAACAAAAGTACTCTGGCCCCTTTTGTTTGTTGTCTAATGTCTGGTGCACCAATCTGTTCTCAGGTTCAATTCATGTATGTTTGTGTCCAGTCTGTATTAATGAATGTTCTATGTTTTATGTTGGATAATAAAGATGGTATAAAAAATTTTATCTGCAAAGCCAAGAGCTGCCACGTGCCTCAACCAGGAATTAGTCATATGGCAGGAGAGTCCCTGCTGGAAAACTGTTCATTTTAGAAAAAAAAGGGCGAGTCTACAATCTCTTAGTTTCAGGGTAAAAAAGCTGATAAATGGTTCGTGATTAATGAATTTGACAAATTATAAAGTGCCCTTTATTCTATGATTGTAGCTACAAAAATTAATATTCTCTGATTGGTCTAAAGTAACTGCTTCATTTGGTGCTTTTTTATTGGAAATGTGTTCTGTGTGTTTTCACAATCAGCTCAAAAGTTGTTGGTTAAGATTAATAATTGTTACATTGCTACAGATAGTCTTAAATTTCATAACTCAACTTCAGAGTTCTTCTAACATGTGACATAAGGAAGACCAAGAGACAGGGTCTCTAAAGATATTTCTAGTTTAAATATTAATGAATGTGGTTTCTATTCTAAAAACTAAAATTTAAGATAAGGTTTAAAGCAATGCCTCTTTATTAAAGCAGTAAAGCTTTAATAAAGAATACCTATTCATAGGTATTAATACCTATTCATAGGTATTAATACCTATGAATACCTATATTCATAGGTATTAATTGGCAGACAAACTTTGTAATATGATAGTAATGCTTCTAATATTATTGATTTTAAAGATGATAAATTGTTTTAAACGTGGGTTTTGCTTTCCCAAGTTTGTAGATATTATCCTAACGTTGCAAAAGAGACTTGAAAATTATGGTTAAAACTGCTACTGTTCCATTGACTACAGCTTGCAGTTTGATTGCAAATTTAAGATTTTCTACTCACCCATATATTCTTAATTAAGATTATTACAAGAGTAATCATCCTATAATTGTGCTAATACTTCATACAAAACTTAGATAGAGTTATCTAGCTATGTTTGTCTTTATGCACAGTTTAGACCCGCATACAATCAGTTTGTGTATAGTTGATGCCTGGCAGAAAACTGCAGTTGGGCAATTTTTTCACAACACTAAAGTCAAATAACCTCATTAAAAAATGGGGATCAGAGCTAAACAAAGAATTCTCACCTGAGGAATACCGAATGGCTGAGAAGCACCTGAAAAAATATTCAGCATCCTTAATGATCAGGGAAAAGCAAATCAAAAAAAACCCCGAGAGTCCATCTCACACCAGTCAAAATGGTTGAGATCAAAAATTCAGGTGACAGCAGATGCTGGCAAGGATGTGGAGAAAGAGGAACATTCCTCCATTGTTTTGGAATTGCAAGCTTGTACAACCACTCTGGAAATCAGTCTGGCGGTTTTTAGAAAATTGGACATGATACTACCAGAAGATACTGCAATACCTCTCCTGGGCATATATCCAGAAGGTGTTCCAACTAGTAAGAAAGAAATATGCTCCACTATGTTTATAGCAGCCTTATTTATAATAGCCAGAACCTGGAACGAACCCAGATGCTGCTCAATAGAGGAATGGATACCAAAAATGTGGTACATTTACACAATGGAGTACTACACAGCTATTAAAATGAATGAATTTATGAAATTCCTAGGCAAAAGATTGGACCTGGAGGAAATTATCCTGAGTGAGGTAACCCAATCACAAAAGAACTCAAATGATATTTTCTCACTGATAAGTGGATATTAGCCCAGAAACTTAGAATACCATAGATATAAGATACAATTTGCAGAACACATGAAACTCAAGAAGAACGAAGACCAAATTGTGGATACTTTGCCCCTTCTTAGAATTGGGAACAAAACATCCATGGAAAGAGTTACAGAGACAAAGTTTGGAGCTGAGACAAAAGGATGGACCATTTAGTGACTGCCATATCCAGGGATCCATCCCATACTCAGCCTCCAAATGCTGACACCATTGCATACACTAGCAAGATTTTGCTGACAAGACCCTGATATAGCTGTCTCTAGTGAGACTACACTGGGGCCTAGCAAACACAGAAGTGGATGCTCACAGTCAGCTATTGGATGGATCACAGAGCCCCAAATGGAGGAACTACAGAAAATAGGAAAGGAGCTAAAGGGATCTGCAACCCTATAGGTGGAACAACATTATGAACTAACAAGTTCCCCGGAGCTCTTACTCTAGCTGCATATGTATCAAAAGATGGCCTAGTCGGCCATCACTGGAAAGAGAGCCCCATTGTTCTTGCAAACTTTATTTGCCCCAGTACAGGGGAATACCAGGGCCATGAATTGGGAGTGGGGGGTAGGGGAGTGGGGGGGTAGCAAATAGGGGACTTTTGGGTTAGCATTGGAAATGTAAATGAGGAAAATACCTAATTAAAAAAAAAAGAAAACAAAAAATCCTAGACATACACTAAACCACTGAAAACCTAAAAAGACAAAAACAAACAAACAAAACAAAACAGAACAAAACAAAACTAACAAAACAACAAAAAAACTCTAAAACACTCTTCTAAAAAAACTAAGAACCATTTTAAAAAATCCCTACTATTCTAAAAAAAAAATAAAAAGAAGTCAAAACTGTCGATAAAATACTGTTATTTTAAAATTTCTTTCTTTTTTTCTTTGTTTCGTTCTTTGTTTCGTTCTTTGTTTCTTTGTTTCTTTCTTTCTTTCTTTCTTTCTTTCTTTCTTTCATTCTTTTTCTCTCTCTCCTTCTTTCTTTTCTTTCTTTTTCCTTCCTTCCTCATTCCTTCCTTCCTTTCTCTTTTTCTTCCTTATTTCCTTTCTTATCTCTCTCTCTCTCTCTTAGTTTCTTCCTTTCTTTTCTGTCACTGTTACTTTCTTTTTAACTTCTTTCTCTCTCTGACCTTCCTTTGCTTTTGATTTTTGGTTTTTTTTTTTGTTGTTTTTTTTGTTTTGTTTTTTTTTTTGTTTTTTTTTTTTTAGTTTTTTAGAAAGGGTTTCTCTATGTATCATTGGCTGTCCTGGAATGCACTTTGCAGACCAGACTGACAATGAACTCAGAAATCCAAGACCTCTTTCACTAAAAAGTTGAGAAAAAACGTGTGGATCACCCCTGACTGGCAACCCTAAAATTCTCAAAACTAAAAATAAAACCTTAAATTTTTTTTAAATCTATTAAAACACATTCACACACAGACACATACAGACACAAATAGTAAAACCATAAAATATAACCCTAAATCAAAAAAAAAAAAAAAAAAACAGACTAAAAAGCTTTAAAAAATACTAAACATACACTAAATCCCTGAAAAATCTAAAAGACAAAAATAAAAAAAAAACAAGAAAACCAATATTCTAAAACACTCTTCTGAAAACAATAAAAACCATTTTTAAAAAATCCCTATTCTAAAAAAAAATGACAATAATGTCGATAAAATACATTTATGTATAAATTTCTTTCTGTTTTCTTTTTTATTTATTTGTTTTGTAAGTTTTTTCTTTCTTTCTTCCTTTTTTTCTTTCTTTCATTCATTCATTCTTTCTTTCTTTCTTTCCTTCTGACTTTCTTGTTTGTTTGTTTGTTTGTTTGTTTTCTTTGTGTAAGGCTGGGTTTCTCTCTGTATACCCTTGAAGTCATGGAAATCAGTCTTTAGACCCATCTGGCCTTGATCTCGGAAATCCACCTGCCTGTGCCTAACCAAGTGTGTGATTGAAGGCATGGAGAACAATGCAGTGGCAACACTAAAACTTTTAAACCCCCAAAAATATAACCCTAAAAATTAAAAGAAAAAAATATTTAAGTGCAAAGAATCACACACACAAAATCAATAAAACAGTAAAATATTGAAAAATGAAATAAACACATTTTCACTTTCTTTCTTTCTTTCTTTCTTTCTTTCTTTCACTCTTTCTTTCTCTCTTTCTTTCTTGTTTGTATGTGTGTGTGTGTGTGTGTGTGTGTTTGTGTGTGTGTGTGTTTTGGAGACTAGAATTCTTTGTGTTTACACTGGCAGTCATGGAAATCACTCTGTAGACCAGGAAAGCCTTCAACTTAGAAATCTGCCTGCTTCTGCCTACCAAGTGTAAGATTGAAGGCATCGTCACCATTGCCTGGAAACACTAAAACTCTTAAAACTGAAAAATAAGACTAAAAATTAAAACAAAACAAATTAAAACAAAACAAAACAAACAAAAAAAACACAAAAACACAAAACAACAACAACTACAAAAAAATCAAGAACACACAGACACACACAGAGAAGTAAAACAGCAGATCTTTAAAAAAATGAACTAACCCATAATAAGAACCGAAAATCAAGAAAAAAACCCTAAAATCTTAATAAATTCCCACCATAAGAACTAAACAGATTATAAAACATTTAAAGCCAAAAATCTCTAAAATGCTGTTCTAAACACCCTACACACACACACACATTCACATATATATATATATATATATATATATATATATATATATATATATATATTTGTATATATATATATATATACACAAATATATATGTATATACAAACATACATACATTTTGTATATATATATACAAACACACATACATATATACACACATACATATATATACACACACACATATGTATATGTATGTGTATGTATATATATGTATGTGGATGTGTGTGTATGTGTACGTGTATGTGTATATGTTTGTGTATATGTATGTGCTTATATATATATGTGTGTGTGAGAGAGTATGTATATGTATTTTATATATATAAATATATATATATATATATATTTTCTTTTTAGTTTTTGGAGACACCGTTTCTCTATGTATCCTTGGAGGTCCAGATATTCACTATGTAGACGAGCCTGATAATGAACTCAGAATCCAAGACCTCTGTCTCAAAAGGCTGGTATAAAAGATATGGATCACCACTGTCAGGCAACCTTAAAATCCTTAAACCTCAAAATAAAACCTTATTTTTTTTTTGAAAAATTCTCAAGAACACACACAAGTAAAACCCTAAAATATATCCATAAAGGCCCCCCCAAAAAACTCTCTAAAATATTAAAAAAGACTAAACATACACTAAAATCCAACAATCAAAAACAAAAACAAAAACTGTACAACAGTTTTGTAAGAATACTTAAAAAATAAAAAACCTAATATTATAAAAAACATAATAAAAAAGATCTCAAAAATTTCCATACAATAAGTTTCTTACTTACAGTCTTTCTTCCATCCTTTCTTCCTTTCTATCTTTCTTCCTACCCTTTCTTTTTTCTTTCTTTCTTTCTTTTTTCTTTCTTTCTTTCTTTTTTCTTTCTTTCTTTCTTTCTTTTCTGTAATTTTTTCTTTCTTTCTAACTTTCTCTCTCTCTCTCACTCACTATCTCTCTCTCTCTCTCTCTCTCTCTCTCTCTCTCTCTCTCTCTCTCTCTCTCTCTCTCTCACTATCTCTCTCTCTCACTATCTCTTTCTCTCTCTCTCTCTCTCTTTTAAATTTTTTTAAAGTTTTTAGACAGGGGTTCTCTTTGTATCCTTGGCTGTCCTGGAACTCACACTGTAGACTAGCCTGACCATGAATTCATAAATCCAAGACCTCTGCCTCTAAAATGCTGGGATAAAAGGGATGGGTCACCACAGACTGGCAACACTAAAATTCTTAAACTACAAAATAAATTTTATTTTATTTTTTAAATATTCAAGAACACACACACAGAGACACACACACAAAATCATAAAACAGTAAAACATTAAAAACATGAACTAAACTCTAATATGGACCAAAAATCAAGAAAAAAATCCTAAAATTCTTAATAAAGAAAGAAAAAAAAAAACACTAAACAGATACTAAAAACCTTAAAGAAAAAGATTTTCAAAACGTTGTTCTAAAACCCCAAGAAAACCCCCCCAAAAAAAACCTCTATAGTTCCAAATATATATATATATATATATATATATATATATATATATATATATATATATATATATATACATATATATATATATATATACACACATATATATATGTGTATATATATATATATATACACACACATTCAAGAATCCAAGAATGACACTGAATGTCTTCCCTCCCCGCTCCCCCCGAGTTTTTTCTTCCTTTCTTTCTTTCTTTCTTTCTTTCTTTCTTTCTTTCTTTCTTTCTTTCTTTCTTTCTTTCTTTAATTATTTTTTTAGTTTTTGGAGACACGGTTTCTCTGTGTATCCTTGGCTGTCTGGAACTCACTCTGTAGACTGACCATGAACTTGGAAATCCAAGACCTCTGTCTCTAAAGTGCTGGAATAAAACTCATGGGTCATCACTGACAGCAATCCTAAAATCCTTAAACCACCAAAAAACCTAAAATTAAAAAAAAAAAATATTCAAGAACATACACACACACACAAATAGTAAAAACCTAAAATATAAACATAAAGGCCTCCAAAAAAACTCTCTAAAATGATAACAAAACACTAAACATACACTAAAATCAAAAAAAAAAAAAACCTAATAATTATACAACGCTCTTCTAAAACCGCTTTAAAAAATAGTACAAAACAATGCAAAATTTTCCATAAATTAAGTTTCTTACTTACAGTCTTTATTCCTTTCTTGCTTCTTCCTTCCTTCCTTTCTTTCTTCCTTCCTTTCTATCTTTCTTCCTTCCCTTTCTTTCTTTCTTTCTTGCTTTCTTTCTTTCTTTCTTTCTTTCTTTCTTTCTTTCTTTTCTTTCCTTCCTTCTTTCCTTCCTTTCTCTTTTTCTTCTTTCCATAATTTTTCTCATTATTTCTTTTTTTCTTTTTTCTTCCTTTCTTTCTTTCTTTCTTTCTTTCTTTCTTTCTTTCTTTCTTTCTTTCTTTCTTTCCTTCCTTCCTTCCTTCCTTCCTTCCCTTCTTCCTTTCTCTTTTTAATTCCTTCCTTACTTTGTCTCTTTCTTTCTTTTTTCTTCCTTCCATTCTTTTATTTCTCTTTCTTTCTTTTCTGTAATTTTTTCTTTCTTTCTTTCTTTCTTTCTTTCTTTCTTTCTTTCTTTCTAACTTTCTCTCTATATATATATCTATCTCTCTCTCTTAGATTTTTAGAGCTTTTTTGAGTCTTTTACAAAATAAATTTTACTTTTTTTGAAAAATATTCAAGAACACACACACACAAGTAGTAAAACCCTAATAAATAAAAGTAAAGCCAAAAAAATAATCCAAAAACATTTTCAAATATTAACGTCCAAAAAAAACCCTATACAACTCTCTTCTAAAAACTCTTTAAAAACTCTAGTATTCATTAAAAAAAAAGAAACAAACACTTTCATACAGTAAATTTCCTACATACAGTATTTCATTCTTTCTTTCTTTCCAACTTTCTTTCCATCTTTCTTTCTTTCTTTAAGCCCGACCATGAACTCAGAAATCCAAGACTCTTTCACTAAAAAGTTGAGATAAAAGGCATGGATCACTCCAGACAGTAGGCGACCCTGAAATTCTCAATCCACAAAATAAGACCTTTAAATTTTTTGAAAACTATTCAGGAACACACAGACACACACACACACAGACACACACAGACACACGCACAGAAACACACACAGACACAAACATAGATACATACACACACAAATATTAAAACCATAAAATATAAATCTAAAGCAAAAAAAAAAGTCTCCCTAAAATGTTTTTTAAAAAACTAACCATACACAAAACCCTTTAAACGAAAAAAAAAAAAAAAAAAAGAAAAGAAAAGAAAAAAAAAAGGAAAAAATATAAGGAAGCCCAATATATGCATAAAGTAATTTGTTTCCTCCTTCCTTCCTTTACTTCATCCTTCCTTCCTTCCTTCCTTCCTTCCTTCTTTCCTTCTTTCCTTTCTTTCTTTCTTTGTTTCTTTCTTTCTTTCTTTCTTTCTTTCTTTCCTTTTGACTTTTTTGAACAATGGGTTTCTCTTTGTATCCCTGCCAATACTGGGCATGCCTCTCTAGAGCATGCTGGCCTCGAACTAAGAAATCCAACACTTATTCCTCTCAAATTCTGGGATATAAGGCATGGGCCACCACAGCCTGGCATTCCTGAAACTCTTTTTTTGGTTGTTTGTTTGGATGTTTTTTTTGTTTGTTTTGTTTTGTTTCGAGACAGGGTTTCTCTGTGTAGCATTGGCTGTCCTGGAACTCACTTTGTAGACCAGAGTGGCATCGAACTCAGAAATCCTCCTGCTTGTGCCTCCCTAGTGGTGGGATT
>NW_028227277.1:14457414-14472414 GCF_978045245.1 Mus caroli
AAATCAATATTTGCATGTTTCCACTGACACCTGCTCTGGTGTTATGTTTGCTACAGCTTTAACAGGTGAGAAAGCCTCTCATGATATACAACACTTTTTAGAAGCATGGAGTGCTTGGGGCAAGCCCACAATCCTTAAAAATGATAATCTGACAGGATATACCTCTGCTAAATTTCAGCAATTTTGTCATCAAATGAATATCACTCAACTGAATGGCCTTCATTATAACCCTCAAGGACAAGGCATGGTGGAATGTGCACACCGTAATCTCAAGTCTTATTTTATAAAACAAAAGGGGGGAGTTGATGAGACTCTGCTCTCACTGCCAAGAGTAGCTGTCTCCATGGCACTCATTACAATTAATTTTTTGAATCTTGACTAGCAAGGTCCCTCTGCAGGCTATCGACACAGCTCAGACCCTGATAGACCAAAGAAAATGGTGAAATGGAAGCAAGTGTTATCTGGTCTGAAGAAAGGCCCAGATCATACTTTGTTAAGATCCAGGGGAGCTGTTTGTGTTTTTCCACAGTGTGAAGACAACCCATTTTGGCTTCCAGAACGACTCACCCGCAAGATAGTAATCAAGGATGGTGTGGAAGATGGTGACCTCCCGAGGACTGCTCCTGATCCTGACAATGCTGAACTTGTCTCAGGTTCCTTGTATGATGGGCAAACAGAGATGGGCCATTCTCTTGACTTTCCCTAAACCAATGCCAGTTCGCCATGATGCTATAGTTTTTCCAAAATTCTTTACTACTAATAAAATATTAGATTTACCATATCTACCCTATGATCCCACCCGAGCATCATTAGGAGAAAATCACTCTTTATTAGAACAGGGTTCTTTATGTCATCAAATTAATGGACCAGGAAAATGTATAAACCTCACAGTCCGAGCCTTGGGGATGTTTAATGTTCACCGAGGAGGCTGGGTGAGCACAATCCAAGATACTTCCAAAGCAGATATAACCATTACATATCGGACCTTAAGGCAGGAGGCAATTTGGGTCAATGGTACATTTCCACCACTTAACTTTTCAGACAAAGAATGTCCTCCACAACCAAAAATAGCCCTACATTATAGATTGGAAGATGAAGGGCTGATCTTGCCTTGGTCTGATTTTCAATCCTCCATCACTCGTAGGGCAGATCAGAGTAAAACCTTTTCCTAATCTCCCAACATGATGGCTGACCCAGAGAAGGAATTTATTATGAAAAAGGGACTTTTCATACAGTACTTTAGAATGCATCCCTTTCATAGTGGGTGCTTTGTGGAGTCAATGGCAGTTGTACAGATCTCAATCCTTTGATCTTTATCCAGGGAGGAGCAGTTGGAAAGGCTTCTTTTACTGGCATCTCCAGATTTGCTCAGTATTGGAGAATACATTGACTCCCTGGACTCTTATGGATAAACTAATACCAGCGTAGAGATCACTGGGTTCAATAAAACTTTGCAAACCAGATTAATTACCCACCTATGCCAGTCTGTGTTTACCCCACTTTCTTGTTTATTCTTTCAAATGATTCATTTGAAGTCTGTTTCAATGATTCTTGTAGGATTTCTCAATGTTGGGATGTAACAAAGGACACCCGTGCCATGGTGGCATGCATACCTTGTTGGATCCCTGTTCCAGAGGAAACACCCTCCACCATATCCCTGTTTCGACAAAAAAAGAGATTTTGACATTACTACTGCCATAATTATAGCAATTTCAGCCAGTGCAGCTGCTGCTACAGCTGCAGGGTACATAATGGCTGGTATGGTTCAGTCAGGCACAAAATTAAATCAGCTTTCAGCAGATCTGACTGATGCCATCACTGTCCTAACTTCTGCTAGTACTAAGTTAAATGGAGGGCTGATAAATTTGAATCAGTGCCTTGACCAGGCATAGGAACAGATAGGTGTCCTATACCAGATGGTCCAGTTGGGTTGTGAACGAAAGTTGGATGCTCTGTGTATTACCATTTTCCAATATGAAAATTTTCTCATGCAGCTAATCTGTCTTGACAGCTTTCCTTGTATCTTGCAGGAAATTGTCCTGAGGGATTTGATGAGAGTCTTGAGGCCCTGAGGGTTTTAAAGATCAACTCAATGTGAGTGGACCTGTCATTGACAGAGGGCCTCTCCTCCGAGATTTCATCTGCATTTTCTTTTTTTAAGGAATGTTTAGGGGTAGGCTTATTTGGTGTTGCCACCTGCTGTGGACATGTGTTCATGCTCTGGTTGTTTTGCAAGCTTAGAACCCAACAAACAAATGACAAGGTTGTGATAGCTCAAGCACTTGCTGCCATTGAGCAAGGGGCCTTCTCTGAAATCTGGCTATCTATGCTCAAGAATTAGTTGACACTGGTGGCTGACCTCTTTTGTAGAGTTTGCCCTAGGTCATTTAGTAGTTAGTGTCACATAGCACTGCGGTATCCAGGGACGGGCAACTTTCCTCATGCACAGATCATCCTAAGACATGGGGCCCAGTTGCAATAAGGTTACCCTATGACGGGTAAGGCTGTGACATTAGAGGAATGACCTAAGACAGAAGCCACAGAGGATGGGCAAAATTAAAAAGACCTATTCCAGCCTCATTTTAATAAAATAAAATGAGGGGGAGATGTGGAGAGCTGTGCGGCTAGCAATCTCCATTATAAGATGGTGCTAGCCTCTGCCTAATTAGTAAACAAGCCTTGTGGGCAAGTGCAAGAGTGAACTCATGCCTAGTCACTGCCTATCTCGGGGCGTAATAATGGGTTTATGGGAAAGCAACGAATCAGGAGGTGACAGGCCACATCAGGTGTTGAAAGGCCATGGCTGAGGGCTATATAAGCAACGGAATTGGGGTCTTACCTCCTGAAGAAGTAATAAAGCTTTTTGCAGCAGAAGAATCATGTTGTCAGAGTGTGTTCTTCAATATTTGCGAATTTCTTTCTTTCTTTCTTTCTTTCTTTCTTTCTTTCTTTCTTTCTTTCTTTTTTTTTTTTTTTTGAGTTTTTAGACAATGGATTTTTCTTTGTATCCCTGCCAAAACTGGACATGCCTCTGTAAACCATGCTGGCCATGAACTAAGAAATCCAATACTTCTTCCTCTCAAGTGCTGGGATTTAAGGCATGAACCACCACTGCCTGGCAAACCTGAAACTCTTAAACTCCCGAATTAACACTTAAAATTAAAAAAAAAAAATAAAGAAAAGAAAAGAAAAGGAAAGAAAAGAACAGAAAATAAAAGAAAACTCAAAAACACAAATAAACAAGAAAACAATGAAAAAAAAATATAACCTTAAAAAAATACTTAATAAAACACCCCAAATGAAAAAAAAAACCTAAAATCATTAAAAAAAAGAACAAACACTAAAAATGCATTAAAATATTCGAAACCAAAAGAAAATGTCTAAAACAGTTTTTAAATCCCTACAAAAGCCTTAACAAAAACACTAAAACTATAAATAATAATAATGATGATGATGATTAATATTATTATTAATAAATACATACTTAAATATACAGATATACCTATATATAAATAGTGTTTATATTATACCATATATAATGTATACATCACATAATATATAATGTATACATGACATCATTCATATGCACAAGACACTGAAATGACAGGTACTAAGCTCATATATAAAGTATGTATATATGTATAAATTTATACATATTTTATATATTTCAATTATATTAATCATAAATATATATATATATATATTTAGTAAATGAAATATCTGTATACTTCACATATATTTATATAAAATACTTATAAATATATAATGCATTTAAATTAATCATATGCTACATATATAAGTATTTTAATATATCATATATAATTATATATTGTTATGTATCTGGCATATACATTTTATATATACACATGAAAATTATATATGATATATACATAAATATATACCCATACTGTTTATATTATTTATGTTATATCTATAACATAGTATAGATATTAACATAAATGCAATATGTATATTAGTATTGATAAATATATTATATATACATAAATTTCAATATATAAATGAACATATGTGGATATAGGTGTAAATTTAAAGTTTTGTATAAAAGCTGATAAATATAAAAAGTCAAAAATTTACATATATAAAATATGTTATATTCCATACACATAATATAGATTCAGGAAGTGACTCCACCACGATGGTATGTGACCATTCCGTCACCAGATATGAGAATACCAGGACAGGAACTGGCTGCATGGTGTCAGGAAGTAGCCATAGCCTAACCGGAAGTGACCCTGTTGTTAAATGTGAGCATGTTGTCAAATGAAGCGGCCACATCATGACCAGAAGTGAATGGAAGTGACCCTGTCTTTACAGGAAATGGCTTCAGAATGACCGGAAGTGACTGTAACGTGACCGGAAGTGGCAGTGAAGTAGGTTTTTCTTCTTGGTTTTATTGTTTCTCAGGGTGGGTATGATCTTGCAGTAGGAATTTTTACGGGGTTTAATGTTTGTTTATTTTTTTATTTTTCAGGGGTTTGATGTATTTTTGGGTTTTTTTTTTTTTAAAGGATTTTAGGATTTGAGGTCCATTTTTAAGGTTTTGGTGTTTTTTGAATCTTTTTTCTGTTCTTGAGGGATTTTTTTTTAGAATTTTGGTGTTTTTATTTTGGAATTTTAGGGTTTCTTTTAGTTTTTATTAAGTCTTTTAGGGATTCTTAAAAGTATTTATAGGGTTTTTAAATGAGTTTAGGGTTTTTCATGGTTTTTGGCGATTCTTTTAAGTCCATAGGTTTGAAGGGGTCTTTCGTGGATTTTTTGTTTGTTTTTTTGAAAGGGGGTTTATGGATTTTAGGGTATTTTTAGGGTTCGAGAGTTGTAGAATTTCGGATTTTTTTAGGGTTTTAGAATTTTTAGGGTCTTTTTAGAGTTCTTGTGTTTTCTTTGTATTTTTAGAATTTTAGGTTTTTAAAAATACATGTTAACTATTTTAAAATTTTTTTATCTTTTTGCACCTGTTTTAGGGATTGTTTAAGGTTTTTAGGGTTTTGGGTTTTTTTTAAGGTTTTAGGGTTCTTTTAATGTTTTTAAAAGATTTTCAGTTTTTTTTCAGTTTTTTTTTTGCGATTTTTTTTTCAAATCTTAGATTTTGGTTTTGTTTTGTATTGTTTTGTTTTGTTTTTCTTTTTTTTTTTTTATGGTTTTAGGCCTTTCTGGCTCTTTTTAGAGTTTTAGAGTTTTTTGTAGGATTTTTGTTGATTTTTTTAAAGCCTCAAATTTTTTTTTTTGTTGTTGTTGTTTATTTGTTTGTTTGTTTGTTTACTTTTTAGGTTCTTTTCATGGTTTTTTTTTTTTAAGGATTTTTTTTGTAAGTCTAAGGTTTTGTTTTGTTTTGTTTTGTTTTTTTGTTTTGTTTTTTTTTAACAGTTTCAGGTTGTCTAATTTTGGTTTTCGGGTATTTATTGTCTTTTTAGGGTTTTTCAAGTTTTTTTTTAGAATTTTATGGGTTTTTTTCTATAGGTTTAGTATTCTTTTGGGATTATCAGGTTTTTACTTAGGGTTTTAAAATTTTGTAGGTATGTTTAGAGGGTTTTAAGATTTGGGGGGTTGCAGGGTTTTGGTGTAGTTTTTAGTTGTTTTTTTTTTTTTTAAGGATGTTAGGGTATTTGTGGCTTTAGGGATTTTGGGGATTCTTCTTAGTGTTCATGTGTTTTTCAGAATTATAGGGTTTTTTTAGTGTTTTAGATGTCTGTTGTTTCTTTTAAAAGATTTTAGTGTGTGTTAGTGTTTTAGGGGTCATTTATGGGTTTTTTTTAAGAATTTTATGGTTTTTTGTATTTTGGGGGAATTAGTTTTTTTGTTTTTTTGTTTTGGGTTTTTTTTTTTTATAATGTTTATGGGTTTTTTAGTGTTCTAGAAGTTTTTTTTCTTTTTCTTTTTTTTTCTTTTGCAATATAGGGTTTTTTGTTTTTGTTTTTGTTTTGTTTTGTTTTGTTTTTTCAGTCATAGGCCTTTTTTAGTGCCTTTTTTAGTGTTCTAGAGATTATTTTTATTATGTTTAAGTTTTTTAAGGGTTTTACGTTTTTTGTGTTTTTTTTTTTTTAATTAGAGTTCTTGAGTTTTTTGTTTTTTTGTTTTTTCTTTTCAGAATGTTAGGACATTTATTTTTTTTTGTTTGTTTGTTTTTTGTTTTTTTTGTTTTTTGGTTTTTTTTGAATTTTAGCGTTTGTAAGAGGTTTAGTAGTCTTTTTATGGTTTCAGGTTTTTATTTAGGGTTTTAAAGTTTTGTAAGTATTTTCTCAGAGTGTTTTAGGTTTTCTGGGGATTTTAGTGTTTTGTTGTATTTTTTTAGCTTTTTTTTTTTTGTAAGGATTTTAGGTTTTTTATAGTTTTAGGGATTTTTTGGTGTCTTTTTAGTGTTCTTTACTTTTTCAGAATTATAGGGTTTTTTTTTTTTTAGTGTTTTAGTGTTTTTTGTTTTTGTTTTTGAAAGGATTTAGGGTGTCTTAGTGTTTTAGGGTTTGTTTATGTGTTTTTTTTTAAGAATATTATTTTTTTTAGGTTTTTTGGGATTTTAGGGACATTAGGGTTTTCTGTTTTTATTTACTTATTTATTTTTTATGGTCCTAGAAGCTTTTTTTTTTTTCCAGGTTTTTGGAGTTTTTAGTGTCTTTTTAGGGTTCTAGAGATTATTTTATTTATTTTAGGTTGTTTTAGGGTTTAGGGTTTTTAAAAATAATTTAGAGTTCTTGAGGTTTGTTTAGAATTTTAGGTTTTTTTTCTTTCTTTTTTAGTTTTTTAAAGTTTTTTTAATAATTTAGGGTTTTTAAAAAAGGTTCTTTCATTAAAAAATGATTTTGAACGGAAATAAAACTTGAGACCTGTGATTCATGTAATATATGTCAAAGAACCCAAAGAGTTGTTTGTGAGCTTTGAAACATGGGGCTGAGAATATAGCAGAAGAGACCAGGACCTGCCCGAGCAGGCCCTTCGCCTCCCTATCTCCCACCCCTCTGACCTAAGTTAAATGTTATCAGGCTGCTGATGTTTAAATGGACCAATCATGTGAAACCGCGCCAATTCCTCCCCCAGCCACACTCCTTTTCTATAATAACCACTAGCTTCCAAGCCTCGTGGTCGCATCCACTGTCTCCTGTGTGAGGTACGTTTCAACCCAGAGCTCTGCCATTAAATTACCTCGTATTGTTACATCAAGGTGTTGTGTTCTGTTCCTGAATTTTGGGTGCATGCGGAATCGGGAGTTGAGTGGGGGTTTCACCACTAGGTTCTTTCAATTTTAGGGTTTTCTAGAGTTTAGGGCAATCTTTTTTTTTTTATTGTTTGTTTGTTTGTTTATTTGTTTGTTTTGTTTTTATGGCTTTAGGGTTTTTAGGGTTTTGTTAGGGTTATTGAAGTTTTGTAGAATTTTAGGGCATTTTTATGGTTTTACAATTTTTTAGTGTCATTTTGGTGTTCTTGCTTTTTTTGAATTTAAGGGTTTTTATAAAATGTGTTTATTAAGTATTTTAGGGTTTTTGGTTTTTCTTAGATTTTTAGGGCTCTTTTAGTGTTTGTTTAAAGATTCTAAGGTTTTTTAGCGTTTTCTTTTTTAAGGTTTTTGGTTTCTTTTAGAGGTTTTTTTTTAGTTTTTTTTTTTTTTTTTTTTTTTTTTAGTTTTTTAGAATTCTTAGGGTTTGGCAGGGGTTGAGGGCCTTAGGGATTTTATGTAAGGTTATGAGTTTTTTATGATATTAAAAAAATTTTGTTTGTGTGTGTTTGTGTGTGTGTGTGTGTATGTGTGTGTGTGTGTGTGTGTGTGTGTGTGTGTGTGTGTGAATTTTAGAGTCAGCGGTTTTTGAGGTTTATTTTTAGGGTTTTTAAACGTTTCTTTAGTTTCTTGATTTCTTCTAGACTTTGAGGTCTTTTAGGGTTTTAGGGTCTCACACACACAAACACACACTCTAAAAGAAACCAAAAACCTTAAAAAAAGAAAACTCTAAAAAAAACTTAGAATCTTTAAACAAGGATTCTAAAGATTCTTTTAACAAGATCTTTTTGAAGGACTTTAGGAATATTTTTTTAGGTTTTATTTTATTATTTTTTTAATGCTTTAGGTCTTGCTTTTTGGGGGGTAGTTTAGTGTTTTCTGAGTCTTTTTAGGGTTCCAGAATTTTGATTGTTGTTGTTGTTGTTTTGTGGAGGGGGGCTGTTTTATTTTTTGTTTTGTTTTGTTTTATAATTCTTGCAACATTTTTCTTTTTTTAAAGTATTTTATGTTATTTTAGGTCCTATTTTTATTTTTTTAGAATATTATACATTTTTATTTTAATTTCTTAAAGCTTCAAGGTTTTCTTTGTATGCTTTTAATGTTTTTAGGGTCTTTTTAGGTTTTTTTTCAAAGGATTTTTTAATTTTTTTTTAAAGTTTTTAGGTTTTTGTTTGTTTGTTTGTTTGTTTGGTTCTTTTTAATGGTTTCAGGTTCAATTTTCGTTTTAGAGTTTTAGGGTTTTAAGGGTCTTTGAGGTTTTTTTCATAACAATACTTTTAAGGGTTTTATTTTTAGGGATTTAGGATTCTTTTTAGGGTTTCAAGATTTCATTTAGAAGTTTAAGGTTTTGTAGGAATTTTTTTTTTTTTATAGGAATTTAGGGTTTTTCTAGAGTTTCAGGGTTTTGATATATTTTTAAGGTTTCTTTTTTTTTAATTTAGGATTTTTATAGTTTTAGGAATTCTGGCACAATCTTTTTAGAGTTCTTGATATTTTCAGAGTTGATTTTTTTTAGTGTTTTAGGGCATTTTTTTTTAGTTTTTTAAAAAGGATTTTAGGGTGTTTTAGTAATTTAGGGTTCGTTTATGGTTTTTCTAAGAATTTTTTTTTTAGGTTTTTTTTTTAGATTTTTGAGCTTTAGTTTTACAGCTTTTTAGGTTTCTAGAAGGATCATTTTTAACATTATATGGTTTTTTTAAGGTTAAGGATTTTTTGTGTCTTTTTAGGGTTCTAGAGATTTTTTATTATTATTATTTTAAGTTGTTTAAGGGTTATTTAAAAAATTAGAATTTTTGAGGGTTTTTTACGTTTTTAAATATTTTTTATTAAGGATTTTATTTTTATTTCATTTTATGCTTTTATTTTATTTTCTTAAGGATTCTTTCCTTTAAAAGATGATTTTAGGATTTTTCTCAGTGTTTTGGCCAATTTTTTAATGCCATAGGGTCTTTTATATGGTTTTATAATTTTGGGGGTCTTTTTAGGGTTCTTGAGGTTTTGTTGAATTTTAGGGCAATTTTAGGGGTTTAGAATTTTGGGGGTCTTATTCGAGTTCTTGCTTTTTTTTTTTTTTTGAATTGTAGTTTTTTTATTTTAAAAAGTGTTTATTAATTATTTTAGGGTTGCGGGGCAGTGACGGCCCGTACATTTAATCCCAGAACTTGGGACGCAGAAGCAGACAGATTTCTGAATTTGAGGCCAGCCTGGACTTGAGAGTGAGTTCCAGGAAAGCTAGAGCTACACAAAGAAACAGTCTCCAAAAAAAAAAAAAACAAAAACAAAAAAAAGTATTTTAGGGTTTTTTTGTTTTGTTTTGTTTTGTTTTGTTTTGTTTTGCTTTATTTTATTTCTATTCTTTTTGTTTTTGTTTTTAGCATTTTAGGGATCTTTTGGTGTTTGTTTAAAGAACCTAAGGTTTTTCTGGGTTTTCTTTCTTTTTTATTTATTTATTTATTATTTATTTATTTATTTATTTAGGTTTTAAGTTAATTTTAGGGTGTTTTAATTATTTTAGATATTTTAGGGTTTTGAGGGTGATTTTTGAAGTCCTTAGGGTTTTTATTTAGGGTTTTTAGGTTTTTTATGGTTTTAAAAAATTTTGGCCATCAGAGGAAAGAGAGACCCATTGGTCTTGTAAACTTTACATGCCTCAGTACAGGGGAATGCCAGGGCCAAGAGGTGGGAGTGGGTGGGTAGGGGACTGGGGGGGGGGAGGGTATGTGAGATATTTGGTATAGCATTTGAAATTTTAATGAAGAAAATACCTAATTTAAAAAAAAAGTATTAAGAACTATTTGCCACCAAAAAAAAAAAAACAAAAAACAAAAAACAAAAAACAAAAAAAAATAAAAATTGGGGTCTTATTGTGTTTTAGGGTCTTAGGTGTTTTTGAGGTTCAATTTTATGGTTTTTTTTTTTTGAAGTTTCTTGATTTCTTTTAGATTTTAAGGAATTTTAGGGTTCTTTAGGGTTTTTAAAGGATTTTAGGAATTTTTTAGGTTTTATTATTATTATTTTTTAAAGGATTTATTTTGTTGTTGTTGTTTTTTGTTGATTTTTTTTTTTTTTTTTTTTTTTTTTTAGCGTTTTTGGGTTTCTCGGTCTTTGTAGTGTTTTTTGTTGTTGTTTTAGAATTTTGGGATATTTTGATAGGGTTTTAGGTCCTTTTAGGTTCTTTTTTTTTAATAATTTTATAGTTTTTTTTTTTTTTTAAGGGTTTTTGTTGATTTTTTAAAACATCAAGGTTTTCTCTTTTAGGATTTAGGGTCTTTTCAGGTTTTTTTAAAGGACAGTTCTTAATTTTTTTTTTTAAGTCTTGAGGGATTTTTTTTAATGGTTTCAGGACCATTTTTAAGGTTTTATGGTTTTTTTTTTTTATCTTTTTGTTAGGATTTTTGAGTATTTTTAAAGAATTTTGAGGGTTTTTTTAGGGGCTTATGGTTCTTTTTAGGGTTTCATGTTCTTAATTAGGGTTTTAAGATTTTTTTATTTTATTTTATTTTTTTTTACAAATATTTAGGGATTTTATTGAGGGGAGTTCATGGTTTAGGTGTAGCCAAGCATACACAGAGAAACCCAGTCTCAAAAAAAAAAAAAAATTCTATGGTTATTTTTGTGTTCATGTTTTTTTAGAATTTAAGGAAGAAAGAATGAAAAGAATTTTAGGGACATTTTTTGGCTTTTGATCTATGTTTTTAGAATTTTAGTTTTTTTATTTTTATTTTTTTGTTTTCTTTTTTTTGTTTGTTTGTTTTTTTTTTTTTAAGGAATTTAGTGTTTTTAGAAGAGTTTTTGTTGTTTTGCTTGAATATTTTTTTTTTTAATTTTAGGGTTTTAATATTGGTGTTTCATTGTTTTATGGTTGCCAGAAATGGTGGCAGAGTGACTTTCAGGAAAGCCAGGGATACACAGAGAAACCCAGTCTCATAAACGAAAAAACGAAAAAAAAAAAAAAAAGAAGAAGAAGAAAGGAAGAAAGAAAAGAGTTTCAGTGTAATTTTGTTGAGTGTTTAGAGTTTTGTTTTGTTTTGTTTTTCACGGTTTTAGTGTATATTAGTGGTTTTTCTTTCTGTTTTTTGTTTTTGTTTTTAATTTTCTTTTAATGGATTTTAAGGTGTTTTGGGTTGGTTTTTTTAGGCTTTATGGGTTCCTTTTTAGGGTTTTAAAAACTTTTTTTAGGTTTTTTTTTGTTTGTTTTGTTTTTGTTTTTGTTTTTGTTTTTTATTTTTGTTTTTGAAAAGACTTTTTGAAAATTTTAGAGTTTTATTTTGCAGTTTATGAGTTTTACTCTTGTCAGACAATGGTGGTGCATGCCTTTAATCCCATACTTGAGAGAGAGAGGCTGAGGTATTGGATTTCTGAGTTTGAGGTCAGCCTGGTTTACAAAGTGTGTTCCGGGACAGCCACACTGAAATACTGTCTCAAAAAACAAAAACAAACAAACAAACAAAAAGTTGTATATTTATTTTTGTGTTCATGTTTTTTTAGAATTTAAGGTTTTTTAAAATGGTTTTGTAGGGTTATAGAAGAATGCTTTTGAGGTACTTTGGTATTCAGAGTTTTAGTATATGTTTAGAGTTTATTCTATATTTTTGAAAGGATGTTAGGGCCTTTTAGTGATTTTTGGTTCTTAATAGGTTTAAGTGATTTTTTAAAAGCATTTTAGTGTTTTATTTAGGGTTTGAGTGTGTTCTTGAGTTTTGTTTTATTTTTTTCATTTTAGGTTTGTATATTTTGAGTTTAAGAGCTTTAGAGTTGTCAGCCAATTTTTTTTTTTTTTTTTTTTTTTGGCTTTAAAAACCATTTTAGTGTGTTTTAGGGTTTTGGGGTTTTATTTAGGCTTTATTTTTTATTTATTTATTTATTTATTTATTATTTTAGCACATTTCTGTTCTTCTTAGGTTTTTTTGTTGTTGTTGTTGTTGTTGTTGTTGTGGTGGTGGTGGTGGTGGTTCTTGTTCTTCTTCTTTTTTTTAATTTTAGGGTTTTAATTTTGGGGTTTAAAAGTTTTAGAGTTGCCAGGCAGTGGTGGCCCATGCCTTAAATCCCAATATTTGGGAGGCAGAGGCTGGTGGATTTCCAAGTTTGAGGCTAGCCTCTTCTACAGAAGCAGCTCCAGGACAGGTAGGGATACACAGAGAAACCCAGTCATCAAAGACACACACACACACAAAAAAAAGTAATAAAGAAGAAAGAAATAAAAAAGAAAGAAAGAAAGAAAGAAAGAAGAAAGAAAGAAGAAAGAAAGAAAGAAAGAAAGAAAGAAAGAAAGAAAGAAAGAAAGAAAGAAAGAAAGAAAGAAAACAAAGAAAGGAAAGACTGAAAGGAAAGACTGAAAGAAAAGACTAAAAGAAAAGTACTTTATGGATATTTTTGGCTTATTGTGTGGTTCTTTTTTTTAATATTAGTTTTTATTTTAGGTGTTTTAGGGTTTTAAGAAGAGTATTTTAGAATTTTGTTTGGTTTTAAGTGTTATAGTGTATGTTTAGAGCTTTTTCTATAATTTTTAAAGGACTTTAGGTTGTTTTAGTGATTTCTGGTTCTTACGAGGTTTAAGGGACTTATTTTTTAGCACTTTACTGTTTTATTTAGTATTTGTGTGTGTGTTCTTGAGTTTTTCTTTTTAATTCGAGGGTTGTATATTGTGAGTTTAAGAGTTTTAGTGTTGCCAGCAACTTAATTTAGAATTTTTAAAATTTAGGGTTTTTATTTAGGGTTTGAAGAATTTTTAGAAGAGTGTTTTAGAGTTTTTTTGGTTGTCAGGCTTTTAGAATATTTTTAGTGTTTTTCCTCATTTTTTAAGGATTTACTTTAGGGTTTGGGGGTTTAATTTAGGCTTTATTTTATTTATTTATTGTTTAGCATTTTACTCTATTTCTTAGGGGTATTTTGTTGTTGTTGTTGTCCTCGATTTTTTTTTAATTAGGGTTTTATATTTGCAGATTATTATATGGTTGCCAGACAATGGTGGCACATGCTTTAAATCCCAGCAATCAGGAGGCAGATGTAGGTGGACTATTGAGTTTGAGGCCAGCATAGTATACAGAGGGAGCTGCCGGACAGCCATAGGTACATAGCTAAACAGAGTCTCCCAAAACTCAAAAACTGAAAAACTAAAAAAAAAAAAATTTTTTTAGGGTCTTTTTGTGGTTCTTGTGTATATTTTTTTCTTTTTTTCTTTTTTTTTTTTTTATTTTTATAATTTTAGTGTTTTTCGTAAGGTTATTTAGAAGATTGTTTTAGAGTTTTGATGTTTTTTGTTTTTGTTTTTGTTTTTTGTTTCTTGTCTTTCAGGATTCAAGTGTATTTTTTGGGTTTTTTTGTTTGTTTGTTTGTTTTTAGTTTTATATTTTTTTAATATTTTAGAGTGGTTTAGGTATTTGGGTTTTTTTTTTTTTTTAAGGCTCTACAGTTTTTTTTGTTTTTTGTTTTTTGTTTTTTCCTTTTAGGGTTTTTTGGCCTTTTTTTTGGTAGTTTTTTTTTTTTTTGATTTTTGTATTTAATTTCAGTGTTGTTAAGTATTATTAGTTTTTTAATATAAGGTTTTATTTTTGGATTTTAAGACTTAACTTTTGGCTCAAAATGGTGGCCCTTGCCTCGATTCTCATCAACTGGGATGTAGAAGTAGTGGAATTCTTAGTGCATGGCAGTCTGGTCTACAGAGGGATCTCCAGGTGGACATCCAGAGATAAACAGAGAAACCCAGTCACGAAAACCTCAAAAAAAAAAAAAAGTAAGAAAGAAAGAAAGAAAGAAAGAAAGAAAGAAAGAAAGAAAGAAAGAAAGAAACTAGTAGGGACATTTTGGCTTTGTGTGTATTTTTTTTTCTTTTTAGATTTCTAAGTGCTTTTTAAGGGTTTGTACAATTTTTAGAAGAGTGTTTTCAGAAGTTTTTTTTGTTTGTTTGTTTACAGGCTTTTAGTGTATTTTTAGTGTTTTTCTTGTTTTTAAGGATTTTCGTGTATTTTATGGTTTTGGGATTTAATTTAGCCTTTCTTTTTCTCTTTCTTTTTCTTTCTTTCTTTCTTTTTTCTTTTTTTGTTTTTTTTTTTAAGCTTTTTAGAGTATTTGTCAGGGTTTTTTGTTGTTGATTATTTTTTTAAAAATTTAGGGTTTTATATTTGGGTTTTAATTGTTCTAGGGTTGCCAGGCAGTAGAAGCCCATGCCTTTAACCCCAACATTTAGGAGGCAGGATTTTTGGAATTTGAGGCCAGCATAGTCTACACAGTAATCTCCAGGACAGATAGGGATACACAAAAAAACCCAGTCACGACAAAGGAAAAGAAAAAAAAAAAAAAAAGAAAGAAAGGAAGGAAGGGAGCAAATTATTACTTTACGCCTATTTTTGGGCTTTCTGTGTGTTTTTTTATTTTTGTTTTTGTTTTTTTTTTTTTTTTAAGAAATTTAAGGTTTTTTAAAGGGTTTTCAGGATTTTTTGAAGATTGTTTTAGAGGATTTTTTTTTTTTTGGTATTTAGGGTTTTAGTTTATGTTTAGTTTTTTTTTTTTTTTAAGGTTTTAGAGGGTTTTTTTGGGGGGGGGGATTTAGGGTTTTTCTTTAGGGTTTTAGATAATTTTTTAGTGTGTGTGTGTGTGTGTGTGTGTGTGTGTGTGTGTGTGTGTTTGAGTTTGTTGAGTTTGAAGGCGGCACGGTCTACAGTATGAGTTCCAGGACAGCCAGAAATACACAGAGCAACCCATTCTCCAAAATTAAAAAAAAAAAAGAAAGAAAGAAAGAAAAAGATATTAAGAAAGAAGGAAAGAAGAAAGAAGGA